>NW_015150748.1:756765-769472 GCF_000732505.1 Cyprinodon variegatus
TATACACACACAATTATTTCTAAACATTTGTTTGAGTGCCTGATCAAACTCAAATACTGCATGTGATTTCAATTATTGGGCTGCTGAGTGGATCAGTGAGTAGCACTGTTGCCTTGCAGCAAGAAGATTCCGGGTTCTATTCCCAGCCCGGGGTCTTTCTGCGTGGAATTTGCATGTTCTCCCTGAGCATGTGTGGGTTCTCTCCGGGTACTCTGAATTAGCTTATCTAAACCCTCCTTAGGTGTGAGTGTATGTGTGAATGGTTGCTTGCCTGTTTGTCTCTGTGTTGCCATGCAATGGGCTGGCAACCTGTCCAGGGTGTACCCACCTCTCTCCAGTAGACAGCTGGAGATAAGTACCAGCACCCCTTGCAACCCCACTTGGGATAAGCGTGAAAGAAAATGGATGGATTTTCATCTAACATTGACATAAAATCAACAACTAGTTAAAGCTAGTAGCTACTGCTGCTAAACGATTATAACTACTCCTAGCTCTAAGTTTCATTGTTGGCTAAGTCTTTTCAGATCGTTCTTTGCATTCTGTGATCTAAACATCATTTATCCTTTAACTGCAAGGTCCCAACCCAGATTGGGGGGGTTAAAGTTGATCCACCAATATAATGCTCCTGATCCGGGAAGCTTTCACCAACTATATTCGGAAATGTTGGAACAAGTGTAATGTGAGATTCATTTACCATTAGGAGTCTAGGAAAAAAAGAACATTGGTTCTAATGTAGATAACATATTGAGGGTAATGTGCGACATGTGTGCTTGTATTTAAAGCTATTAATCAAGTTGCACAGAGCAGATGATGAGCTGGACACAGAGCTCCATCCTGTGGAGAAGTCCACATGCCGTCCCCTCACCTTATGCAGCTATTTCAGAGTTGTCGACTGCACAGTTAAATGTTCACAACTTATTTTAGTTGTTTTACATAATTTCTTCCCCTAACATCTCAACGTCAAAGCTAAACTCCAGACTCATTGGATAAGCAAGTGTTTTTTTTAATTATCTCTTTTTGTCTTATAATGTTGAACCATTGGAAAATGGAGGGTCCGTTTCCATGGTAAGTAAGGAGTGACTAAAACACTCAGATGGACCCATCTGGCTTCTTACTTTCCTTCCCTGATCAATTTCAGTTTCAGCATGGCATCATTTCTAGATACAAAGATGCAATAATAGGTTTCTAATTAGATAACAAACAGGTGTAAATAATAAGGTGTTTGTACACATGGCACTAATTTAAATAAGTAGCCTCAGATTGGGAATCTGTCTCCTCAAATGCCACATCGAGAAATATATAGTAATTTTTCAAGCCTTTTTAAATCCGTTTTCACCAAAACATTCAATTCAAACATCAACACCCATCTCCTAGCACATTTTTTTTCTTTCATACACATTTGAAATCCCAGGCTAGATTTCTGTTCAGAGTCTTAAATTAGATTTTTACCATTTTACCCAATTAGTGTACTATTTTCAATATAAATTTCAGATCCTGCAAATAATTTAAGAACAGCGCTGTAGCTTTCTTCGTGTATTTCTCCCAGGCATCAAGTTCTAATTCACTCCATCAATTCTTGTGGGAAACTATATTCTATGCAGCTCTGCCTATATATCATTAAGCATACAGAGGAATTGTTAGGAAGATGACTTTTCCCCTTTGTGGCTTAATTTTATAAAGAGTATTTATTACAGAGCTCGGTAATGATAGCTTGACTAGGTATTAGGCCAATTAGTGGTCAGGGAAGCCTTCCAAAAAAGAAAAGTGTAGGCAGTCAAAATTGTGGTTAGAGGAGGCTCATGAAAGCATTTAATTTCTGATGACAATTCCATTAGCAGAGAAGAAAGTCAGAGCTTTTTAATCACTTTGGATTTTTTCCCACATTTTATTGGTTTTATTACTTTACTCCTTAGTTTTTCTTTCCACTGGCCTTTATTCTTTAAGCTTGTAAACAAGCTGCAACAGAAAACACACAATAGTGCTGAATTAAAATGTCATAAAGCACCAACCTGACCAAGGCAGTAAATACATCGATTTTCTATGTTTAAATGTGCAACTCCTGTATGCAGCTTATCCAACAAGGATGGCCCTGTCATTGTGATCATTGGTCTTCCTACTTCAGCGGATGAACATGAGTCTACCCTGCCATAAACACAATCATACACACATGCAAACATAATCCTTTCCAGCCGTACACAGGTCCTGAAGTTAATCAGTGCACTGGTAAGAAGCTCAAACCCTAAAAAGGCAATTACTCTATCCCTTTACAGACCAGGGCTCAACCTGCCAAATCTACACAAGATCTCAAACAGATGTTACGCAGTTTGAGAAAAAATTAAGTCCTTCTTGTTGCTTTATGCATGCAAAACACGACCAAAAAGCAATAACTTTGAGATAGTGACAAAAGACAAGATGTCACTATCGCCACTCAACACATATCTAAGAAAACATTTTGGTACTATTCACGATTCAGTGTCTGTTTACTTAAGTAAATCCCACTACATTCAAGCTAAACCCTGCACAATGTTGTAAGAGCATAAAGTATAAACTGCAGTCATGAAATATTACACAGGTTAATTATCTGAATTTTCACCGGCAATACAACTTCAATGAAGTGGGTTTGAAGATATAAAGGAGAGAAGCCGCAAACTTCATGGATTTCCCCTCTTTTAAGTTCCTGTAGTCTCTCATTTAAACCTCCACCAGTGCTGGGAAAACAACACATCAGTAAAGGCAGAAAAAAAGGGTTTTAATATTCTAGATTTATAGACTTCAAAGAAATGTATCAACAATCCAACATGACAGCCGAACATAACTAGGTTTAGTAATAAAAGTCTTTATTTGTATACCTGACCATTCTATATAACCATATTAAGTGAACATGATCCCCAAGTAAAAAATCCACAGAAATACATTTAGTTTTATCTATAGCCATTTTTTTTATCCAGTCAATATGAAAACAAAAACAGTTTGGAAAGTGGAACACAGAATAACACAGAAGTTCCTAATGGAGCAACAACCAACTCTTGGTGTCTAATAGCTTTGCATTGCGAGCAATTTCTGTTATTAATTTAAATGCTCAATACAAATATTTGTTCTTTATTTCACCACAGCATGTGCAAGTACCTACCACTGCATTTTTAACGTTTAATGGATGAAAGTTTCACTACTCTTCCCAGTTTAATACCATGTCATTACCTCCATAATGGTGATAATCTTCTCACCATCCTTCTAAAGACTAATATGTTCCAAATATGATCCACATTATCCAACGAGGGTAAGAATTTAGCCAGTCGGATCTCATTCCCGCTGCCCTGGCTGTCTTTTTTTTTGATGTGACAGATGTAAAGGAGGAATGTGCTGCAGGCTCTTTGTCTCTCGACTATGATTTGGAGGCAGTTCGATTGTAAATGCAGGGCTGGTGGGATGGCAGGCCTGTCAGTCAATTCGGACCGGCTGCTTTCACCTTCGCAGACTCAAATTACAAGCTCACCTAAAAAGCTGACTTCAATAGAACTTACTGATTGGAAAAAGATCTAAAGAGGGACTGGGTTGTGTATTTTTCTGCAAAGCCTTCCTGTGTGTTTGAAAGGCCCACAGGAAGTCGAAGCTCACTGAGCAAAGAAGCCACCAAGGCTCACTTATGAGGAGCTTAATGAGCTGTAAATAAATAGAACTGACTTGCTACATGAAGTTTAATGTGAAAATAAACCCACAAATTAAGGTGATTTCCAGCACCGAAGACAGACGCAAACCTCAGAACAGCTGGCCTCCGTCTCCTAAATCTCATTTTACTCCAAAGCCACCCAGCTTCTTCCCCATGTTTTGAAAGCAAGCTCAACTCTTACTCAAATAATACACTAATGAAACTTAAGTTTGCACCAACAGATCCCTGTGGTACATGAGTCTGAAGGCTTTTTTTTGTATATTTAGTCTTTTTAGTATACCAACTCTATACCAACTGGCATTTTAAAATAGCAAAACAAGACAAATGCTCTTTTAAATGAAGCCAAAAGAGTACTTTGCCACGTATAATTTAGAAAAATTAAGCAAAAATTAAAATAAATAAAAATAAGAAAAACATCACATGATGTTGCAAGAAAATGTGGTTAAGTCAATAAGCTCTAACCTTGGAATGTAAAACGGCTGAAACCTGTTTAAAACCAAGGGATAGTTAAGGTATTAGGTTATTTGTTTGCGCTTCTGACACTTTGTATCTCCACAGTGGTTAGCATTATACTGGTTTCACAACTTGTAACATGTTTAAGCTCTGCTTGCTTTTATTCGGAGATCAAAGTTATAACTTCAGTTATAACAAAAAAAAAAAGCTGCACAAACAAATTACTGGTGACCAAAATCCAACCGTTTTTGGTTACCAGCATGTGACCAAAAGCGGCCTGCTCGGTCAGCCCCGACCCGCAACTGGCCGGCAGAAAACCAAACATTTGTTTCTGTGGTTCATAAAGACTATTTCTTATTTCCTTTTTTTTCTGGAAGAAGTCTCTTTTACTCTGGTATGATTGCATATCAGGATTAAAGAACTTTATGTGACTTCGTTGGGAATGATAAAAAAATTATTCCACCTGCATTTTATTTGATCTACTTTTATCCTGCGCTTTTAGAAGCAGACCACATTAAAATTACAGTAGCTCCTCATTTGAAGTGAAAAAAGAATCTTGAGGTTAGAAAACAACAATGACAATAAAAGCTTTGATTTCTTCTCATAAATATCATTTTTTATTCATTCACATCAAGGCACCGGTTCTTTTTTTTTCTTACAAGAGAAAAATGCAACCTATAATAATTTCATTGCCCTAAATGAAATATGTTTTTGTGTAAGCCTGTGTGATGTTTTCTTCGTCTCTTTTTATCTTTTAATTGCTTTAATTACAGACTTACTGTCAGCTTTTCACTCAGGGCACCAGAAAAAAAACAAACTTTTAAGGGGTATGAAAAGAAAAAGCAAGTGCCTACGCAGCCTGCCTCTCTTTCTGTCTCACATCACACACCTATGGCAGTTCCAGTCAGTCAGCAGGCTCTTTGATTCTCTGCCTGCTGGTGATCAGTCTTTCATCGTCTCCTCTCCTTGATCCCTTGTTACCTCTTTAGCTCAGCTGGGCCAGAACGTCTCTCTCTCCCCGTCTCTGAGTCTGTCTCTGTTTGTTTTGCATTGAATGTAGGTGGGAAGCCTAATCTGCAACCTGGAATTCATCTGGATCATCATTCTTTCTCCCTGCCTGACGCCTACAGGACAGTCATTGGAGAAATAACGAACAGTTTCCTTATAACCAAAAAGTATATTTTAAACTAAGTTGTGTATAAAACCATCAAGTTTCAACATTATTTGCTCCTATTTGTTTAAACTGGACAGATTAATCATGATACATCACAAGTATGCATTCTCATACCTCCTGTAACACACCTGAAGGGTATCCAATCGCTTGTCATTGGGGTTATAATTTAAGTTTTCTAAGCGCTCCTGATGGATTGAAAGGTAAGGGGAATCTTCAAAGCTGAACTCTATCTCAATCCATTAAAAAAACAACTCAGAGACTTTAGGCTGAAAACCATTAGAATACAGCCACAGCCACTGTATGGTGGGGTTATACTACAAAGACATGAAAACCTTTGTTGAGAAACCAAATTTCACATCTACTCATATCCTTCATCTGGGAGCAGCAATAACTTTGCCCTTCAATTACTTCCGACTCACTAACTGCCTAAACACATGATGGATTAAATGTTGTCTTATGCACTGATCTCACCAATAACTCCGCTGCTTAATCTAGAGATGATACATCAGCTGGGTTTTTTTTTTTTTGTGCTTTTTTTTTACCATTATTGCATTTTTGTTCTTGTATCGTCATTGACTAGCACAAGCATACGTTGATCCGTACATACAGCAGACATGAGATCAGGTGGAGTAAGTTGCCCTGATGGCTCATTTCATTCAACACTCTAACTCTGCCCGGTTTCCAATTTCCTTTCATCTAATCCACCTGCTCCTGTCTCTATATAAAAAAGCGGAGTGGTGGCCTAGTGGTTAGGGCATTAGGCTTAAGTTCTGAGTTTGAGACCCACTCCCAGAGACTGCCACTCTGGGTCCTTGAGCAAAGACTTTTAACCCCAGCCATCGGGGCCAGATCATCATCAAGTTTAAAGCATTGCTGATGCCATAGTTGATGTTCTCATTCTCACAGGCCAGTGGTGAGAGAGTGTTTTAGCGTTTTCATAGAGTTTCTGATTTCCTGACCATGTTCTGCCTCTTATTCACTAAGCGTTCCCTGTTCCTTTTTTTTTTGGCTCAGTGAACAGAGTGTTTTTTTTTAGCATTTTGTAGTGTCCTATTCTTCCTCTCAACCACTGAACCTGCCAGTTCCCATCTGAACGTTCTACCTGAACTTTCTGTGGACTCCTGAAACCCTGGACCAACCTGTTTCTGTTCTGATCGGTTTCCCTGATCGGGTTCGGATTCCCGCTTGTTCTCTGGGACTGCAGCATCAGGGACACTCTGGGCGACGCCTGCTGCATCTAGTTTGCAGCCCTCTGGCTGGATCCTACCATCTTAAATGGAGATCAACTGAACTGATAAACCAGGTAAGTGACTCACATAATCATTTTCCATCAGATTATTATGGTCACTTACCTGTGTTTTTTCTCCCCTAGAGTTTCCAGTGATGGGAGATGCCCCACCCTAGTCGCAGCCGCTACAGATCCACAGCTGTTTCAATAAATGCCTTTTAATTAAAAGCTGTCTCTCTTGCTTTAATTCTGGGTCCTACATTCTTGGCTTATTACATTTTTTTTGTTTGATTTGTTGATCAATGTTTCTATATGTTTAAATTGAGACATGTGTAATAGTTATTATAACTGTCATAGAAAGAAATATGGGCCTTAAATAATAGGTATGGAAATGGGCCTTAGACAACTTGGATCTCTTCATAATTTTTTTTATATTTTAAGCTGTACTTTTAAAATAGGATTTTAGTGTTATTTCAAAATAAAGACAAAATGATTAAAGAGTTGATGTTTAAACTGTTTCTCATACAAGTGATTAGCAAGAATCCTGTTGTTGTAATAATGGGAAGAGGAAAATCAGCCGAATGTGATCTCTGATGGTCAACATTTTCAGTCTAGCATATTTTACAACAGATAGAAGTCAGAAAAACCTGCATGGTTTGTATTTTATATATTAAAGAAAGAGATTTTTCTTTAAAATAAGAAATAAATCTGCATACATGTTAGATTTAAATCTAAAAACCTGGAATATCAATGCTGCACTGGTTTTACAACATGAAGTTGTGAAGATGAAGACACCAAAAATTCTGTGTATGACTAAAGCAGTGCTAGGCCAAATAATCTACCAAAATGTATGTTTTCCTAGTCAGTGTTTGCCCCCCATCGGTCATTGTTCTGTAGTGCATGTATTGCCTCAGGGAGATAGTCGGCAAAAAGTGAAATGTGACATAATTCATTAGAAACTGCTCCTGTTGTTGGAGTTTGCAGCACAAAAAATGAAATTAACAAGGCAAACCATGCCTCAGTTTTATCATTTATTATGTCTAGACATCCTGTACAAGAATACTTTCTTTTTCCTAAGCACCTTATTAACTTGCAGACATATTGTTCAAACAGCTCAGAAAATATTGATTTGCAAAAATAAATAAATAAATAATGTACATGTATGAGTTAATGTACACCATAATCTATAGAGTCATCCTGTTTTTTTTTTTGTATCTATTTATTTTTAATCAATTTCCTCAAGGTATGCTTGAATTAAAATCTTTTGGCAGATGACGTAAACTTTAAATTCATAAAATGATGGAGTCTTTTCATAAGTTCTCCCCAAAATCTACAGTAGATCTCTAATGAGCAGCAAAATTCCATAGAGAAAACAATTTCAAATTTTAACACCTTTAACATTTCCTCTGATTCTACACCTCATTAAATCTGAAATTTTTCACAGACGAGTTTTGTATTGTAACTTGCTAACGTTTGGTGCTTTGATTTTTGAGTTTTCAGGCTATTAGGGCAGTTTAGCAAATGATTTCTCTGTGCATCTCCACTAAATCCTGAAAGATGTTGCCAAAAATCTAAATTGTGACTTCTTTCAACTAATATTGGGATTTTATTGTGACCTTCTTTTACAATAACAAGCATGTGGATGTTACCAGCTTTTACATTTTTTTTTTTGTGACCTTGACAGCTTGTTTGACCAGAGTCTGTTGTTGCAGGACTTTACTGTAAACTTTGCTTGAAAAAAGATCTTATTTCTACCCTTGTGCATGGATCTGCATGCTAGCTGCAACTTTCTCTTCCTTTTCATGCGGCTGCAAACTCACTTTAATTGTATTATAACCACCTAAAGGGCTGGAGGGAAACAATTAGTGTCTTAAACTTAATAATAACTGAATTTTATTGAGCTCACATTGGAAAAATTTACTTCTGCATTTAACCCATTCCCTTAGGGAGCAGTGGGCTGCCATTGTGGGGCGCCTGGGGAGCAATTGGGGGTTAGGGGTTAATGTTCAGAGAGCCAGAGTGGCAGTCTGTGGGAGTGGGTTTCAAATTCAGGATTCCAAGCTCTACGCCCTAACCACTAAGCCGTCACTCCCCTTAATTGTTAAATGTAATGTGACAAAAATGTTGTGCTTCTGCAATTTAAAAATTGCACTTTGAAAAATAGCCTTAATAGTGCAAATGAAATTAATTTCCGAGCCCTAATCTCTAAATATAATTTAAATGTCTGCTTTGGGTAGTGTAATCTTTATGTTTTAAATGTGACATATGGTTACGGATAAAAACATAACCCAGCTCTGCATGCATATTCATAGACAGAGGCTCTGTCTCCATATAGAAATGTTTTTTTGTTAAAATGGAACTAACGCTAGGATGTTTTTAAGCGATTGCACAGCGGCCATCAGTGGTACTGCACTTTAGGAAGCTTTGAGTTGGGCTTCATGTCTGACATCAGAGGAGTGCGCATATCTTTAATGCATCCAGCCTGTGTTTAAAGTTGCTTCGCCGGAATCATGAAGCATAAATCAGAAAATAATGAAATGCAGCTATCCTCCAATGTTTTCCTAAGTTTTCCCGGAAGCCCCTGAGGGAGCTCAGCGAAGAATCACTGCTCTATCTGAAGCTGTTACCGACAGGAGACTGGGAATAATGAGTGTTTGGTGAGGCAGCCAAGAAAACAAAAGCATCCGAGTGGATTTTTGACAGCTTCAGCTACACATTCATTCATATAATAATATACGACCAATAAAAAACATTTTAAGGTTTTTTTAAATTCAGTCACCAAATAAAAGCCTCAAAAAATCCTGGGATGATGATACTGTATACAAGAATCTCTGTAATAAAGAAATGCTTAAAGATGGAATTTTGTGCAAGTAGTTTCCATTACTCTTAAAACTGGAGAAAGAAATCATTTCATAAAAAAAAGTCTATAAAGTAAAAAAATAAGCTTCACAAAGCAGCTCATTAAGGACTATGTAGATATTGAATTATAAACCTGCAAACTTGAATGTAGCCTACATTTTCAACCAAACAGACAAAATAAAAACAATTCCCTTTCTTTTAAAATAGTCCAAGTAACAGCAAACTTAAAAGCACAGGCAAAAAATGAAAAAAAAAAAAAAATAATAAAACAAGGTTTTAGTTGTTTTTTTAGCTCTTACTTCTCCTTTATAGAATTCCCACCCTGGTCCTACAGGTTATTGTTAGAGGCTCAGTTTCAAAAAGCCAAAGTTTCATGCTTAACAAACCAATCCTGCTGCTGCACAGGATGAGGCTCGTCACAACTTGCAATCGGATACAAATTAACAGCAACACAACATTATTATCTGATTGCTTAGAGCTTAAGCATAAAAGATAGAGAGGGGAGTGGATAATTGCAGCCAGATGAGAAGCTGAACACTGATCACTGTTCAGGTCCTAAGAAATAAGGCTGATTTCTTTCATTTAAATACTTAAAAGAAAAACTATGTGAGATGATTATTAATTATAAAGGATTGGAGCTCCTTTTCAACTGCTAGTTTAAACACATTATCAGTTTCATAAATTGAAATATTGGTTCATTGCGGGAAATGTTTGTTGATCATATAATATTTGTAAATACAGGAAGAGAGCTGCAGGCTATCAGTTTATTTATCCCCTGCAATTATATCTCCAAAATGTAAACAGTAACTTGCAAAAGCGTTCACAGTAACTGAACTTTTCTTGTCACTTTGCAAAAACAGACTTCAATGTATCCTATTTGGATTTTATGGAAAAAATTAAGAACATCTTGAGTGCATATTTGCGCTCATGCATTTTTTTGCGGTAATACCCATCAATAAATCCGAAACAGTTGTCTTTAGTATTTGCTTATAGAGAATTAAAGAGAGTCCACCTGTCATTGAGAATTCAGCTTTTCCATGAAGGCCTCAAAAGTTTTTAGGAACATTTAGAGAACAGTCAACATCATGAGGCCCACCTCATGATGTTGAGGATAGAGTTGTGGACCAGTTTAAAGCAGGTTTGGGGCAGAAAGGAGTGGGGTGCATCATAAGAGGTCACTGTTCAATTAATTATCTAAAAAGATTATAAAAGTTAATCTATTTTTAAATATTATCCTCCTTCAAGGTAAGACAAAAGCAGCCATTATGGCGACTGAAGGGATAGAGGAACTTGGAGATACACAACTCAGTTGGAAATCTTTCACCCCGAATCTGTCCCACATGAAAGATACCATCACTTGAAGAAAACTAAGAATCCTCTAACATGTTAATTACAGCTAAATGCTGTAATTAAAACATTATTTAAATTAAAACATTGTTTTTACCTGCATACAAACAACTACATATAAAAACTGACAGAGAAAGTATTTCGAGTTTAGGCTAAAAATGAAAGCTAAATAAATACCAGGCAATATATCAGCAACAGCACTACATTTATTATCATTATTAGTAACCAAGAGGAAGGCTTCGGGTCAGAGATTAAACAAGATAGAAATGTTAAAGTAACAAGCCACTGTAACTGATCCTGAACATTAATTTAACATGTCCGGATCATGTAGGGTTCCACAGTATAATCATAAAGTATAGTATCCCAAAATGGAAAATGGCTACAACCAAAGACTATCAGATGGAATTAAATGATTTCACTGATCTGAAATAACTTTACTTCCATAAGTGAACGTGGCATAATATGTAGAGCTGAAGCCTCCTTTGAGATGCATCAAGAATTACAAAATATTCAACCCCAGCATGCCTCAAGAGCTCATTTTTATTTTTCTATGGGGTAAATGGATATGCTGAGCTGGATTAAAGTCAGCTGTGATTCCACATACATCTTACCATCCACTGTCACAGGAAAAAACACACAAGATCTCCCCCTTCCTATTGAATCACTCCAAAACAAATATAACTTTGAACTCAAATACAGCGATTCTGGACGGACACAAGCTAATGACGTAACTCTTTATACATACTAAAAGAAACTAGCTTTCTTTTTTCTTTCTTTTTTGTTTGTTTGTTGTACATCTTCATAAAAAAATAATATCTTGTAAAACATAATATCATCAACATAGATTCCAGCAGACTTGTTTTTTATGAAAAAACAGAAGTCATCAATAGCAGATTTTAACAGCAAAAACAGGTAAATCTGCCCTTTAATATTAAAACACACTATATTTTTACAGGTGCTTGAACAGTGGGTAGCACTGCTGCCTTGCAACAACACGGTTCTGGGTTCAATTCTTGGCCAGGGCCTGTTTCTGCATGGAGTTTGCATGTTCTCCCTGAGCATGCCTGGCTTCTCTCCGGGTACTCCAGCATCCTCCCACAGTCCAGAAACATGACTGATTTGAAACAGTGAAATTCTCCTTAGGTATGAATGGTTGTTTGTACTGTTTGTCTCTGTGTTGCCCTGCGACCAGGATGTACCCTGCCTCTTGCTCGTAGACAGCTGGAGATAGGCACCAGCACCCCTCGCTACACCGCTGGGGATTAGCATGATGGAAAATGGGTGGATAACATCGTTTCTATAGTTTTTTGGGGGGGGGGGTCTCCAAAAAGGGTATGCTTATTGTTAAAAACCAATTACTGATTGTAATTTAAGAGCCATTAAGAATGCAGTTCAGTCCAAGTTACTTTATTTGCCTCCACCAGTAATGTTAGATCCTGAGTTTATTACTGTTTATACTCAGCAGACCATGACAGAAAACAAACGGCACCCCAGCTGTGTGTCACAAGATAAACAATAATCACAACATTTCTCATGCATTATCACCATTTAAGTGCTTTGCATGAATCGCCTTCCCATACACTTAAAGACTCACCTTCAGATGATGAATGTCTTTGAAACAGAAGGCGTCAATTAGTCTGACAGAGACTTTGATGTTGCCGGCGGGTGCCTGGTGTCTGAATCGGACTAAAGCTTGGACTTTAGTCTACCTCCTCCTCCTCTCCCTTCACACCACTTCCCCTTTTCTCATCCACAGGAAGAATTAGATAAAAGAGGGGCTTTGAAAAGACTGGGAGTCCTGTAATTACTTACTCTCGCGCTCTCTCGCTCTGTCCCCTTCTTCTTTTACTCTAACTATTTGTTGTTATATTTTTTTTTTTTTTTTCATTTCTTAAACACTTCTGTTTTTTCCTTCAATCTCCCAGTCTCATTTTTAATCAGGTCCTCATTCTCCGCCCCTCTCCTCTTTTCAGTCTTCT
>NW_015150748.1:769482-782383 GCF_000732505.1 Cyprinodon variegatus
TACAACCAAAGACTATCAGATGGAATTAAATGATTTCACTGATGTGAAATAACTCTACATAAGTGAACGTGGCATAATATGCAGAGCTGAAGCCTCCTTTGAGATGCATCAAGAATGACAAAATATTCACCCCCAGCATGCCTCAAGAGCTCGTTTTTATTTTTCTATGGGGTAAATGGACATGCTGAGTTGTATTAAAGTCAGCTGTGCTTTCACATAAATCTTACCATCCACTTTCACAGGAAAAAACACACAAGATCTCCCCCTTCCTATTGAATCACTCCAAAACAAATATAAGTTTGAACTCAAATACAGCATTTAGTTACAGAGTGGCAAGTAAGTAAACACATGATCAGTTCATACATATGACTGTGGCCACCAGCTTTGTTAGCTGTCCAGCCTTCATCTTTTAATCCCCAGAAACCATATTACCACCTCTTAAAGATAAGTTAAACTTCCTTCTGTGACTTTCTTTATTTCCTCTGTCTCCTTTTGACTTTCTACTTGCAAACTTGAAAGATCATAGTGGCAGCAGTGACGGGCAGCAGGGGGGGTGGCGGGGGGGTTCTAGAGCAAGGGGAGCCAGTGAGACTGTGTGGATAGAGACGGATTGATTTCCTCCTCCTCGAGCTCCAGTTCAAAGCAAAGCAACCCAGCAGACTTCAGAAGCGCAGCAGGACCTGACATGTCCCCCAGCCGGCTTGAGCTGCCTGTCTGCGGGCAGGACTTCCCCCGGGGGGCTCCGGGGCCCGGGACAGTCAGGCGGCACCAAAAAAACAATTATGCAGAAAGCGCACAAAGCTGTGCAAAATTCACAAGGACACATTTTTAAATATTCGTTAATTAAAAGAAATCTCACAGCCTCAAACAAAAATGTATAACAATAAAAAATAACCTAACAAACCAAGAAACAGATAGCATCTAGCTCTATGTTCTCAATCCTAAATCACAGCCTTGTCACAAAGTCAATGAGGCCTATAAACTATAGAAATAGTGATGTGAAAATTATTCTATCTCCTTGGGCTAAAACTTTTGTACCAACATGCACTCTTCACATACTTTAGAAGTGTTTAGGATGATTGCTTCATACTCAAATAATCACATTCAAATGTTATTTAGAGATGACATTTGTGCAGAAAGAAAAAATAAATAAAAAAAGCAAGTAATGTCAGCATAGCCTTTAAACAAAGTCCTTTTTTTTATTATTTCTAAACAGACATAACCTTTAGGTAAATAAACCAGGAGCTATTTTAGGTCTTGGCAGATCAATATTCTCAATGACTTCTAACTTTTCTGCTTTAACATATGAATTGGATTTCTATGAGGTCATCTTACAGTAACGCACATGTTTATCTGGCATTAAGAAGTGTTGCTCAGGAATTTCCCCCAAGTCTTGCAGCAATCTGTCCGTGCATTCCTCAGAGTGAAGTTCTTACCTGGATCCTCCTGGCTGTCGGTGCAATGCTGCGGTCTCCCTGCTGCTCTGCGCAATCAGCGGACTTGGTGATCGGAGTTCAATCCCCTGCGTGGCGTCGGGTGAGCATCGCCCACGGACTGGCTGTGATCAGGGGAGTCTGAAGGCAAGTTCTCAGCCTCCACTGTGGTGCATGTCGGCCTGTCTCCAGGCTCCTCCTTGGTGAGTAAAAAGATTTGTTTTCTCCGCCCTGAAAGAGAAACGGATTAACGTGTGCCAGGTAGACTGTCAATTAACAGGCTGCAGGTTATGACTCGACTCTGCCATCTAGCGTTCATTTGGATGAACTTTTTTTGTTTGTTTTTTTTGTTAAGGGATAAAATCCCATTTTCTGCCTCCTTTTAAAAATGTTTTAAACGTGACTGAAGTGGACTAATTTCTACTTGCACGTTTGAAAGATTTTCCTAGAATTTACAGAAAGAAGTTACTAAACCCGCAGCTCAGGTGCATCTCAGTCTAAAAATTACATAACAATTATAATGCAAGTTTTCCTTGAAGTAGGCAATGTGGAAAAACAAGAACAATTTCTATTTTACTGATTCCATATATTTTTACTCTGAACATAGTTGTTGTTACTATGTTATTACTGGAATATGAAAGGAATTTCATCATCAAATTGCTTTAATTTGTCCCACTGAACAGATCCACTAACATAGACTTGATGAAGCATAGCATAGTTCATCCATTAACACTTCCCCCTTGCAAATAAAAGGGTCTATGCACAACTATTAAAATGTTTTATTTCATTTCATACTGTTGTTATTGTGTATTTTTAATATGAAATCTGCCATGTTGCTTTTATTGTTTCACTATTTTCCTTCTATTCCCATAATGTATTTATGATACAAAATAAACTGATTTATTCCATATTATATATATTATATGTTATACATGTTTGTCTCTGTGCAGAACCTTTATGCCAAAGCAAAAACCTCACATGTGTAAAACACTATGTGGCAATAAAGCTTTTACTGATTATGAAAAGTTAATCTATTTTTAAATATTATCCTCCTTCAAGGTAAGACAAAAACAGCCATTATGGCGACTGAAGGGATAGAGGAACTTGGAGATACAAAAAAATTTTTTCACCCCGAATCTGTTCCACATGAAACATACCATCACTTGAAGAAAAGTAAGAATCCTCTAACATGTTAAATACAGCTAAATGCTATAATTAAAACATTATTGAAATTTAAACATAGTTTTTACCTGCATAAAAACAACTACATATAAAAACCGATAAAGTATTTAGAGTTTAGGCTAAAAATTAAAGCTAAATAAATATGAAGCAATATCTTCAGCAACAGCACTACATTTATTATCATTATTATTAACCAAGAGGAAGGCTTCAGGTCAGAGATTAAACAAGATAGAAATGTTAAAATAACAAGCCACTGTAACTGATCCTGAACATTAATTTAACATGTCCGGATCATGTAGGGTTCCACAGTATAATCATAAAGTATAGTATCCCAAAATGGAAAACGGCTACAACCAAAGACTATCAGATGGAATTAAATGATTTCACTGATCTGAAATAACTTTACTTCCATAAGTGAACGTGGCATAATATGTAGAGCTGAAGCCTCCTTTGAGATGCATCAAGAATTACAAAATATTCAACCCCAGCATGCCTCAAGAGCTCATTTTTATTTTTCTATGGGGTAAATGGATATGCTGAGCTGGATTAAAGTCAGCTGTGATTCCACATACATCTTACCATCCACTGTCACAGGAAAAAACACACAAGATCTCCCCCTTCCTATTGAATCACTCCAAAACAAATATAACTTTGAACTCAAATACAGCGATTCTGGACGGACACAAGCTAATGACGTAACTCTTTATACATACTAAAAGAAACTAGCTTTCTTTTTTCTTTCTTTTTTGTTTGTTTGTTGTACATCTTCATAAAAAAATAATATCTTGTAAAACATAATATCATCAACATAGATTCCAGCAGACTTGTTTTTTATGAAAAAACAGAAGTCATCAATAGCAGATTTTAACAGCAAAAACAGGTAAATCTGCCCTTTAATATTAAAACACACTATATTTTTACAGGTGCTTGAACAGTGGGTAGCACTGCTGCCTTGCAACAACACGGTTCTGGGTTCAATTCTTGGCCAGGGCCTGTTTCTGCATGGAGTTTGCATGTTCTCCCTGAGCATGCCTGGCTTCTCTCCGGGTACTCCAGCATCCTCCCACAGTCCAGAAACATGACTGATTTGAAACAGTGAAATTCTCCTTAGGTATGAATGGTTGTTTGTACTGTTTGTCTCTGTGTTGCCCTGCGACCAGGATGTACCCTGCCTCTTGCTCGTAGACAGCTGGAGATAGGCACCAGCACCCCTCGCTACACCGCTGGGGATTAGCATGATGGAAAATGGGTGGATAACATCGTTTCTATAGTTTTTTGGGGGGGGGGTCTCCAAAAAGGGTATGCTTATTGTTAAAAACCAATTACTGATTGTAATTTAAGAGCCATTAAGAATGCAGTTCAGTCCAAGTTACTTTATTTGCCTCCACCAGTAATGTTAGATCCTGAGTTTATTACTGTTTATACTCAGCAGACCATGACAGAAAACAAACGGCACCCCAGCTGTGTGTCACAAGATAAACAATAATCACAACATTTCTCATGCATTATCACCATTTAAGTGCTTTGCATGAATCGCCTTCCCATACACTTAAAGACTCACCTTCAGATGATGAATGTCTTTGAAACAGAAGGCGTCAATTAGTCTGACAGAGACTTTGATGTTGCCGGCGGGTGCCTGGTGTCTGAATCGGACTAAAGCTTGGACTTTAGTCTACCTCCTCCTCCTCTCCCTTCACACCACTTCCCCTTTTCTCATCCACAGGAAGAATTAGATAAAAGAGGGGCTTTGAAAAGACTGGGAGTCCTGTAATTACTTACTCTCGCGCTCTCTCGCTCTGTCCCCTTCTTCTTTTACTCTAACTATTTGTTGTTATATTTTTTTTTTTTTTTTCATTTCTTAAACACTTCTGTTTTTTCCTTCAATCTCCCAGTCTCATTTTTAATCAGGTCCTCATTCTCCGCCCCTCTCCTCTTTTCAGTCTTCTCTCTACTTCTTCCTTTTCCCCCTCCTGTCGAGACCCATTGAAGTCAACCCAGGGCTTCCTGACTAAAGAGGAGGATGAGAGGAGACAAGACAGGATAAAAAGAGAGGATGAGCAGAGAATAAAACAGGAGATGAGTTCCTCTTAAGGAATGTCAGAAGCAAAAACACCTTTATTGGGCTTTGCAAATGATTGTAAAATAAAGTGTTTGTAGACAAAGTTAAAGAACATTCACAATAAACAACTAAACAGATATAATATAAGACTTTTTAGTGGTTTTTGATGGTCTACTGCTGCCTCTATTCTGCACTGACCAATAGAAAAACTACACTGCTTTGTAAAAGTAGACTGATACGTCAGACAATATTTTTGGCTGATATTTTAATTCTTTTTGTTGTGTCGTTATGGCCCAATATGTGCATGTGTTCATCTGTTCCTATGTGCATTCAGCAGCCATGCTTCGAGATCATGTGAAGAGCCGCTCGCTCTATCTGCTATCCATTGTTAGTGTTTTGTTTGATTTCTTGATGACTGATTATTTTTGTTAAACGTTAGACTTCTGCAACATTTGGTATCATTTTGTCATAAAATATATATATATTTTTAATTAGTTAGATGCAATAATCTGGTTTTCCTTAAATAGAACCAATTTGAACCAATCAGACTGTCTGATGTGGTTGAACTGTCTCTGTAAAAGGCGTTGAGATGACATGTTGTCATTTAGAGCAATGTAAATAAATTTTATTGAATTGCAGGAAGAGAAATTAATGGCGGCCCGAAAAATCTTCCCCAGAAGATTGGCAGCCTATACAGGGGATCAGCTCTACTAATATCAAAATAAACTGTGTCAGCATCTGCTTTAAAATACCTTTATCAGGTGATCTTTACTCACTGGTATTAGCATTTATGACCTTTTTGCTTTTTAACAAATTTTTATTTTGAACCAGAAACATTACTGATGCTTTTTTCAAATTTCTGCTCACGGTTTTAAAATGGATGGAAATGGATGCAAGGTTTTAAACTGATACAGTAACACCAAAAAGATTAAAAAGGTGTTGCATAAATTTGTATTGTGCTCCTTGATCCTATAATTTCCACCTTTGGCTTAGATTAGAGCTGCAGACCTTCTGGGTATGTCACAACAAGCTTTGCACATCATGTTTGCAGTTTTTCTTTGCCCAAAAGGCTTACCTCGTATTTCCAAGTGAAATTACATATAGACTTGATTTGACCTTTTAACATGTGGATATGAATTGATTTTAAACACAGCTGTGCATGAATTCAAAAGTGCTTTGTGATATAATCAGAGTTTGAGATTTTTATAATCCGCCGCTGCTTTCCTTGGTTCTTATAATGCTTTTTGTACTCAAATTTTCCCTGAAATCACTGATGTCTTCATGTAGAAAACCTGAATTAATAATAAGTTAGATTAAATACAGAAGAATAATAAGTTAGATTAAATACAGAATAAAGAAGAAGAACTGGACAACTGGACTTCTTAATTATTTGCAGAGGATTTTATCTAGATTAGTTTAAAAAGTCACATCACCTTTCCCAATTTTATCTGCATTTTGAAAATTTGTAAAACCTGGTTTCCCATTTCTTCACCACCTCACAACTATTAGCCAAATTTTGTTGATCTCTCATGTAAAATCACAATTAAATGCCTTGAAATTTGTGGCTGTAACAAAAGAAACAGTGGAATGCTATTAACACTTCTGTAAAGCACCAATAACAATGGAGAATACTTTTCAAAAGCTGGCCCTTGTTTTCCCAGGTACTTCACAGATAGGAATTAAACTTTCTTTTTTTAAATGACAGTGTGTAAAAGGTTGTGAATAAAAATTATTCCATAGACTTTAACAATTTTTATGTGGTTTTATGGCCGACCCAAGATTCAATGGGGCCCTATTGTCAGAATTTGATATTGGGGCCCTTTACTTCTACCAATATTATCTGATTGCCCAATCAACAGTTAGATGATAAGATCATTCACACATATTCTATAAACTCATTAGAGCTCTGGTAGTGCTATCTACAGTATTTAAAAAAAAATAGTACACAGTTTATCTACATTATAAGGGTCATGTGCAAGCACAATCATGTTATTTTCAATCAAGGTACCATATTTACAGTAAAAAAAGGTAAAAAGTTTGTCAAAACAGCTTTAGAAATCAAAATAATAAATTCATTTTTTCAATAAAAGACACGGTTCAATCAGATGAATAATAAAATTCAACCATGCTTTTAAATAAAAGAAATGAAAAGTTACCTTAAAGCAGGTCGAATATGAAATGAAGTTTTAAGTAGAATAATTAGTTTTAATTAGTTTTAATTAATAATACATTTTTGAAAATCCTGTAAATAAGGTTCTAGTTGAAAGCATTGCCTTTCTAATTAGGCAAACAGACATTGTAAAATGTCTAATAATCCTAATCTCCAGGTTCCATGGAAACTCTCCAATAGATTTAAAACAGGTATAATTATTGCATGAATATGATTACATAGTATTTACATAATTTATACCACCATGGGATGAATATCAAACAATACCTGATATGAAGCAGATATATGTAACTTTTGTTCTCTCCTGACATGATGAGATGTTTTTTTTATTTTTACAGAAAACATCCCTGATGATCCAGCCCTCCACAGACTCTGTGACCTTGTTATTACCCCCTTTAAGTCTGGGCCACAGAGATGCTGTCTGTGAGAGCACACACACACACACACACACACACACACACACACACACACACACACACACACACACACACAGACACATAGCCTCTAACTACCCTTCAATGTGGAAGCAAAAAAGTGGTTACCATGGAAACTGTCGTGTCAGCTAACCTATTTTTGCATGAAGGAAAGACATTGGCAGATGAAGGAGAAAGAGGTGTGTGGTTTTGGCACCTGAAAATGGAGGTCCAAACCCCCCCATCCCCCTCCTTATTTATCACTCAAACACACATTTTATCAACTGATTAGTTGTTCATTTTCAAGGTGATGAGTATTAAAATGATAGGGTAATACGAATCATTGGATGCACAACAGTTAACATGGACAGATGAAACAAAAAGTGCAGTTTTGGAGAAATATTAACTTTTGCCTTTATTGACGGTTGATATTGCCAATTTTGTCACTTGAAGTATTCTATTTTATAAAAAATAAAGCTGTCTGTCTTTGCCTAAGTGACTGACAGGCATTTCATGTTCTTCATTTTCATTGCTTTTTAGCAACGATTTCCCAAAGGAAAGGATGCATCTGCTGAATAATGAGCAGTTGTTCCAGCAATCATACCACCACAGTTCATTATGTAACAAAATTTGAAATTAAAACTCATGGGATTTCAAATGGAAATTCTCCCCACTAAAGGGATATGTGCACCACTCACTAATCACTCAATCAGGGGCAAGAGGAAGAAATATTAAATCAAGCAGGCGATATTTCAGAACTTCAGGCAGCAGGATTGATGCTCATGCATGACTTAAATAATAGGACGTGCAGATATTTCTGCAGCGCCTTCCAAAATAGTTATAAACTGGAATCTTTTCAAGTTTTTTTTCAGCCTATAAGCACAAGCCTAATTTTAAATCATTGAGGTTTTATGTGTTATACTAAAAAAAGCTGCATGATTGACACATGAGAACAGTTTGACCTGTATCACTGCAACAAATCTTTAGCTTTATGTTTTAAACTTGTCCTGATAAAATGTAATTTTTTTTTGTCTTTTTGGAGCCTTTAACCTGGAGCATTCTATTTTTGCAACAGTATTATGCAACAGTATTACTACCATTACAATGTTTGGTGTAATCAGAGCAACATGCAACTTAAGTTTTCTGTCACGCAAAACATTTAACATGTTGGACGCAGAAAAAGTTTAATTTCAGTTTGATCTAACCAATGAAAACTGATCTACATATTAGCTTTGTGTCCTTATGATTTATTCCAAGCTTTAAAAAGGATCTCCTTTGACTTTCACTGAAAAATGTATCATATCTTAGTGCTGTTTCTATAAACATTGGATATAATCTTACCTGGCCTGTTAGGTTAAGCCAGACTGCTTTAAACTTCTAAACAACGTTATCCCTGAGCTTTCTGGTGTGCTCCTTCACCCTAATGATACTGTTATTCATTAATTTTGTCTTGCAAACCTCCAATGCCTTCACAGAACAGATGAGATTATATTCCATATGTGGGTGTTTCCTTTGAACTAATAATGTGGTTTCTGAATGAGGACACTTTGCATATAATTTTATTTGGACATATCAGATTTGTTGAGGTTTGCATGCCTACATTTTCAGGGTTTTATTTTAAAAGATTCCTTCTTCTCCATCTTAATGTGCCAGTCAGTGTTTCTCTATCATACAAAATCAAAATAGATACATAAAGCATTCTGGTTCAAACTGGATAGAATATTAACAGGTTAAAGGGTGTGACTGATTACCCCTTAAGATACAGTTTAGGTTTTACAGAAAAATAAATAAATCAAGCCTTAATGATGCATCTGTATAATTAAAGCATAATATGTACAGTAGTAATTCATTTTGGTTTAAACAGCGTCCATCTTTTTTAAAAACATCAACAAGGATGCATCCCTCTGGAATTCTGTGCCTGCTTATTGAAACAGACTGAGGACATTTTCATCTGGTAATATTTTTTTTTTTGTTCACCTCTCATCATGGCTGCACTCTAATTCTGAATCACTGGCTGTGGAGAATTACATTAGGTGGATGAAACCTGCTGAGCGCAAAGACATGAGTGGGAATGATAAAGAGAGTGAAGAGAGTAATGCTCACCATGAGTGTGGGCTTTCTGCCAGAGCTTGTGGGCCGTCGCAGCAATGAGCATTCAGCAGCGAGGTCTGACAACGACAAAACTCTCACGCTTTTAATGGCTGATTGGCCGTCACGGTGCAATGTTCTGCTGCTACGAAGATAAATAAACCAACAAGAAATGACAAGTTTCTGCGAAAAAAATGCAAGAGGTGCTCCTTCTTTCAGCTGAACAGGGAAAGTGCATGGAATGTTAAAGTCACCCCTCGTCCATTTGAACCAACACTTCACTACAGTCTTACTCTCTCTGTATTTTTCCTTAAAACATTTATAAATCTTTTTTGTTTTTTCTCATCACAGTTTGGCTGCTTTATAATTAAACCTCCTGAGTTACCACAGAGAACTTAGATCACTTTACACCTGAAATATGAGTAAAGTAACTATACCAGCATCTCCATCAGCTTCAGCTGCAGACTTTAATTAACCCACTCTAAAATCTCCCTATGCATGTCACTGTAGCTATCTACAGTCTGCTAGATGCATATGACCCTGTGGCTCCTACAGTTTTTTAGCCACCCTCATTATGTCAGATTTTATTGAAGTAATTCGATTCCATGAGTCAGACGGTAAATAAGCCTGGGTGTGGCAATAAGAATGTGCAAATATAAGTTTATATGAGGTAAACTGCAGCATGTTTTCACATAGGACACAGTTGGTTTGGATTGTCATTTTAATAAATTAAACCTTCATTTGAAAGCTTCAGCTTGGTTATCTTTCTGTTGAATATAAATAAGTTTAATTATCTAAAACACTGGAGAGGGAGAAAACAGAAAAAGAGAAGAAATCCGTGAGGAGGACGGCTGCTTTTTGATGGAGTTATAATTGGGAAAAGCGTCATTATAGTATACATATCAACAGAAATTTAAAAACACTTGGCTTCGGTGTAGACGGTCGCCTCTTGTGTATACATAAGCTTAGGCAGCTAATCAACAGACAAGCTCACACGCTCCCTTCTCACTGTCTTCCTAAAGCGGTTCACCCTTGGATTGTCATCGTGGGTGGTAAAAAGCGGGCCCACCCCTCAACCAGGAAGGCGTCTATATAAGTCCTTCTCATCCACACACACACACACACACACACACACACACACACACACACACACACATACATGCAGACACACACACTAATTATTCCCTACCCCTCCTAAATGTGGGAGCCCTGCGAGTCTGAACAGGTGGAGGAGCAGAGCAGGGATATAGTCATGACTGTAAACCAAGCAACACACACGCCGCCTTCATCCAAACACATCAGAGCACATTACTTGGACTTAATACCACTCTCATCATTTGCCAACAATACCTTCCTAATTCTAACAGCAACACGGCTACATTATGAAATATAGAGCTTCGACATACTGAGACTTATGAAAATCCTCCTTACTGGTATTAGCAGCAAATCTAGTGTTTATTTTTACTGTCTTATTAATTGTTTGAGCGTCGCCATTTATTTTTGGTTTGACATACTTGTTATTTTGTTAGTCACTCTCTCATTGCCTTTAATTAGGGTGTGACTTTCTCTTTTTCTTTCCGTTATATTTTGATCCACAACATTATCACATACACAGACAAGTGTTAAAGTGTGATTTTTTTTTTTATTGAAAGCCAGCCAAAACAAAAAGACGGAAATGACGTCATGATGATTGTCTCATTTCATGATAATACTCTGCGGAAAAAGTAAGATTAGGGTTAGCAAAGACCTTTTTAGACTGACTGTATAGTCATGGATGCCAACAGTTGTAACACCAGACGTTTTAGGACAAGCAAACAGTAAATACTTTAAACCTATCCCTAAATTATGCTGCTACAATAAGAGGTGCAATAATGTTGTAAACTGTTATTGATTTTCTAATTTGTCTTTTTTGGTAATCATAGAAAGGCTTTAAGTCATTGGGGAAATTTAATTAAGATTCAGTTTATAGATTTTTTTTGTCTAAATGCATCCAGTTTTCCCTTTAAAATTGCCTTTCAAACAGTGGAAACTATCACCTTCTTTTTTTTTGTTTGTTTGTTTTTGTGTGCTTCTTGGACAGTTATTCAAAGCAGGTAGCTGGTAGTGGATCTATCTGTCTGTGAATCTATTTATCTGTCTACAAACATTTTTTTCTGACCTACAGCCCAGCCCCACTACAATAAATATTGTTAGTATTGTATGAAGAGTAAATTACAGAATTATACAATAATCACCAGGCTTAAATTCAGTGTTAAAAATGTATTCTATTGTTTTTTTTATTATTATTATTGTACTTTCATTAAAGTGAGACATTTTATTTTATGATTAGTCTTTGTTTTTCATGTGTAGACAATTGTAAAAATTGTGGGGAGTTGTTAACAATGTGGAAGTGAACAATAAATAAAATAATACTTTTTACCCCACAGAGGGAAAAAACAGCAACAAATTATAGGCTTAACAACAGAAAAGACTACTGCACATTTATCAGAAATATGGAACACTTACATAAAAATGAAATGTGCAGCTGAGGAGGACAAATTAAAAAAAGATAGGGAAAGAATCAGGTAGCAATGGTGAATAAAAAACAGCAACAGATGCTTTGAAGGACAACTGTAAAACTGAGATGCAACAGAGATGTAAAAAAAATATAGACTTTGTTCAGAGTATTGATGCTTATAAAGCCTATCTGCTGATCTTTGATGATGCTGCTTGGTGCACATAGGGTGCAGCATGCTGAATAAGCTCTTCAGCTCTGCAACAGAGTCATGTAGAGAGGGTAACATCGACAAAAAGTGATGTTGTTCTCCTATAACACTGCTGTTCTCCACCCATTGCCGGGTCCAGGATGCATCCTAGACCAGAGGAGGCCTTCCTAATGAGCTAATAAGCTTCCTCTCCACTGTAGATAACAAACTGCAGCACAGAAGTTGGCTTGTGTCACCCCAAACTCTCAAATACATTTATACAAATAAACAGTATTTTGCATTACATTTGGTATATTAGAATATGCATTGTTTGCATAAATGTGTCTATTAATTGGTGTAGTTGAAATTGCTTTGCAAGAACCTCCATCATGTTTGGACTGGCAGGAAATAATTTAGGAAATTCACACAATGGGGAGGATGACTTTCTCATTAAGACTTTACGCTTATAAATATAATAAATACTGGAAAATTGGAACACTCATCGGAACTTGACATCTACTCTATAAGTAATGTAATTACTTTTATTATTATTATTATAATTATGCAGCTGCTTCTGTCAAATTAGTTGCTCTGTAACTTTTGTTGGGGGGGTCTAACTATTCATTTGTTCAGTGTACGTATTTGTATTTCTATTACAAATATAACTACAAAAAAAACCATATTAAACAAACAAACAAAAAAAATGCATTTTTTGCCTAAATGCGCCTATTAATTGATGACGTAGTTGAAATTGCTTTGCAACGTGTGTGAGTTCACACTGCTTTATGTTATAGTGTTAGATTACTGCACAAATTATTCTATTCCATGGTCCGTCCATCCATCCATCCATCCATCCATCCATCCATCCATCC
>NW_015150748.1:782657-785019 GCF_000732505.1 Cyprinodon variegatus
GAAAGACGGCTTGCCCAGAAATTGAAACTCAATCCGTTTCTTTTAATTGTTTTGTAAGACGCTTGTGCACACAAAAAGAAACCAAACTGTGCAAAAAAACCCTGCACATTTCTTTCTTTCTTCTAACCAAAGAATGCATGTGTTATTGTTTTATTGTAAGCAGGTGGCAATGGTGCGAAACCAGACGGGTGTTTTTGATCATTTGTGTACAGAAAGCATTAATAACTGATGGGCTGTTGGAGATCTGCCCCCTGGATGCGCGCATGTGGTGGTTTTACAGCTTTCTGCTTGGGGCGCATGAGCGCGCACGCCGAAATTGTTGATGGGCGCGCGGAGAAATGATGATGAGAGCGTGACCTCACCGCTTTCTGCACAGCTGCTGGAGAGGAGGAGGAGGAGGAGGAGGCAGTGAGAAACAGAAACACGCTGAGGGAGACAGACGGAGACCCAGAACAGTGAAGCGCACTCAAAACACACCAGGAGCTTTGTGTTTATATAAAAAAAGCAGTGGAGAGCAGCGCGGTGACGCAGCGGGGACCCTCCAAACCACCCGGGTTCACCTCCCAGAATGTTCTGTTTTTCTCTGAAAAAGTCCCTGCGGCGCATCCACGCACACTGAAGCCCAGATGCTCACTCTCTCCGCCGACATGGACGACTCTTCGTCGCTGCTGGATCTGTTGGAGTGCTCGGTGTGCCTGGAGCGCCTGGACACCACGGCCAAGGTGCTGCCGTGCCAGCACACCTTCTGCCGCCGCTGCCTGGAGAACATCGTCAGCTCCAGGAACGAGCTCCGCTGCCCAGAGTGTCGCATCCTGGTGGACTGCGGGGTGGACGACCTGCCTGCAAACATCCTCCTGGTTCGCCTCCTGGACGGGATCAAGCAGCGGCCGCAGCGAGGAGGAGGAGGAGGAGGCAGACAGTCTCTGGCAGGAGGCGCGCTGCATGGGTACGCAGCCGGGATATCCGCCTCCCCTCCGGGGACAGCAATCAGAGAGCTGCCGGTGGCCACAAGGAGCTCCCCTGTCAAGGTGAGTCCCCCTCGGTTCATGCGGATTGTGAGGAGCAGGGGGTCCTTTACACTTCATCATTTCAACATGATCAAAAACTAAACACAACTTTATAAACTTTCAGCGACACAAAGTTTTGTTCCTCGGAGTTAAAGCATTAACTTCAGCACTGAATGTCTCTCAAGTAGGTAAATCAAGAGTGCAGCAATGTGATCAGAAGAACAATGTCTGACAAAACAAATCAGACTTCTGTAAGATGTTCACATTTCACAAACTGCAATGGGTGTCATTGATGTATTTAATGCATTTGAATGGAGGGATTCAAACTTTTTGACCTGTATTACTGTTCCACAAGGTGAGGCATGGTGGCAGAAGCATCATGCTGTAGACATGCTTTCATTCAAAAAAGAAAGAGAAGCTGCCTAAAGTTTACATGATGATGGATGCTGATCGGTACAGCTGGAAGAAAACCTGTTGTAGATGCAAAACACTTGGCACTGGAATGGAGATTCATCTTCCAGCATGAAAGAAAGGAAGAAAAAAAAACACAGATAGAATATAGTGTGTTAGTCTCCAGTCCTCGATGCAACTTTTAGATCGTCCATGGTCCAAAACATGTCAATCAAATGGCTGTTAGAGTCAGATTTTATGATTGTATTAGGGATGTTAAAGCAGGGATACATCTATAAGCCAGAAAGCAAAACTTTATTCTCACATTTCAGTACATAGATCAGGAAGAGCTGTAGAGAAGAACACTAGAAATATTAAACATGATTACAGACAACTGTTTAATTAAAATTAATTAGAAAAAGGTGAGTTTTCACTTGCATTTCAAAAGCATTCAAAGGAGTCTACAAAACACTGACTAAATGGGAGAGAGTTGCTCCTAGCTCCTATCCTGCTCCTATCGTATCATGCTTCCTATCCTGCCTTTAGTTCCTATCCTGCTCCTACCTCCTATCCTGCGTCTAGCTCCTATCCTGCTTCTAGCTCCTATCTTCCTCCTTCTTCCAGTCCTATCCTGATCCTAGCTCCTATCTTGCCTCCTGCACCTATCATATCCTGCTTCTAGCTCCTATCCTGCTTCTAGCTTCTATCTAGCTTCTAGCTCCTATCTTGCTTCTAGCTCCTATACTACTTAAAGCTCCAATCCTGTTTCTAGCTCCTATCTTCCTCCTTCTTCCAGTCCTATCCTGTTCCTAGCTCCTATCTTGCCTCTTGCACCTATCATATCCTGCTTCTAGCTCCTATCCTGCTTCTAGCTCCTATCCTGCTTCTAGCTCATATCTAGGGCTGCAACAACGAATCGATAAAATCGATAAAAATCGACTTTTAAAAGCGTTGGCAACGAATTT
>NW_015150748.1:786409-815052 GCF_000732505.1 Cyprinodon variegatus
TCCGATTCATCGATTAATCGAAAAAATAATCGGCCGATTCATCGATTTTCAAAATAATCGTTAGTTGCAGCCCTACTCATATCCTGCTCATAGCTCCTATCCTGCTTCTAGTTCCTCTCCTACTCCTAACTTCTATCCTGCCTCTACCTCCTACCCTGCTTCTAGCTCGTGTCCCACTTCTAGTTCCTATCCTGTTTCTATCTCCCATCATCCTCCTTCTTCCACGCCTATGCTGTTCCTAGCTCCTGTCCTGCTTCATGCTCCTGTCCTATCCTGCTTCTAGCTTATATTGCAAGCTCAACTGTCGGAAGCTCATGCTGATTTACATGCAACACATACTGCATGTAAAAGTTCAGAGCTGTTTGCAGGTACTTGACCATTGATAGCTCCAAAGGTGCAGGACACCAGCCTTCAAGGACTAAAGTATATTATCCTTGGTTCATATTGATCATATTCATGTGTAAGCACGTCCCACTCAGAGTCCAGAGCTTATTTATAACAAGACACAGAGATTAGATCCTATCTAATCTGTTTGAGTTTAACTTAAATTTCAAAGAGAAACAAGATTTCTGTTTTTGTTTTTAAATGCAAAGCCTAAAAGACTCACAGCTGTAACTGAAAAAGGCTTGACTTGTGGAAGCCGACTGGGGATGCAAGGCAATTATTTTAAGGATGACCCATTTTCCTTCAATTTTACAATTACTGTATAACACTGCCTTGTGTGGATGAAATACATTTCATACATAAGTTAAAATTTGTCACATCAAAAAAAGGTTGAAATTCCTTAAATGGCATTAAGACTCCATGACACTGTATAAAAATGGTTTCTTTGCTGCTTTTAAGTGGAGGTGTATGAAACTGAACTCATCTGAAAGATGAGAATAGGGCTTTTCTGTGAGGACAGACAGGAAAGGTCAGTGTCAGTGTGAGGTTACATTTCCCACACTCAGACAGAGTGGAGTGGGAGTCATGTTTACTCCCTCCGCAGTGCATCCATTGCATTGTCTTGTGGCTTTGGCATGTTGAAGAATGTGGCTGTGAGAAGGCACAATGGGATGAGAGCAGCACAGGGAAGATTGTTGTGGTGAGGTAGAAAAAACTCAAGCCTATTGCTTGTTTGTCAGTTACAATAATGGCTTCTGATGTCAATTTAAAACATGATGAAGATGATGAAATCATTAATTCCAATTTTGCATTGTCTGGAAATTTGTTAGTCAAAGCCTGAATTAGCAGCTACCTAAAGGAAAATATGTTTTTTTCCAGGATAAGACTGATCTGTACATCTTTAGTTTAATCTTGAGGCAAAAAAAAAAAAAAAAAAACTAGATCTACAGCAGTGCAGAAAGCCTATTAGGTTTTAGAGCGTGCAGGTTGCAATGGATTCCTTATCCAAGTAAAGGCATTGTCTTTAGCTTTCTTACCCCCAGCTCCAGCTCTGTAGCTGACTTGTCAGGCATGCCAGCCATTGATTGAAGCAGTGTAGCGCTTTTGTGTGATGAGGTGCAGCAACAGTAAGAGTCGTGCATTTATCCCAACAAACAGAATTACAAACACACTTTTAGCTTCATTTACAGAGGGAAAATAAAAGCTGAAAAATTATGTTTGACTAGGTTGTAACCGTTGACAGATTTGTGTTGAGAATAGGTTACAGTTATGATATTAAATAAACTGGTGATTAGCTTTTTGTGATCTTTGCAAGCTACTTTAATTTTAAAAGGGTAGAGGTGTTTTGTCAAAAGATTAAAGCCCATTTATATTTTGATGCTCTTGGCATCTTGATTAAGAACAAATTCAGATTAGTTCGTTTTTGGAGGCGCCAAAAGCTAAAATAAACTTCTACTGTCATAAAACAGCTCATTTAAACCTTTTTTTATTGTTGCACTGGGTGTTAATTTGACATACGCCTATGATTATTTTAGAGCTAAGGTAGTGTGATGGCGATTCCTCTCATCTCCCTGACTGAAACATATTGATGAGGATGGAACATGTAAAGTGTTCCAGTAAAAATAACTGTCTGGCAGAAATTTAGAGCTGTGCAAAAAGCTAAAGGTCATCAGTAGCAATAACTCTATTTTACTGTGTTTTAAACTGCCTTACTTTTTTATTGGGAACTTACTAGAGGCATGCTTTTTCCACAATGGTAAAGTGTAGAAATGTATTTTCTTTATTAGAAACAGAATAAAAGTTAGTGCTGAATTGTGTGTAGTAGGTTTGATCGTGATCAAATGCTTTCTAGAGTTGTCAGTTGCAGAAATTTCTTTTTTGGAACACCAATATAAAGCCTGATGCAGAAACTAACTTCAGCCAGCAAGTGGCGAGAAGTGTGCCTTGATGCGATATTCTTACATCCACCTTCTTCCGCTTATTCTGTCATGGTGGGGCTGCTGACTATCTGCAGCAGTCTCTTGTTGAAAGGCTGGTAGCACCCCGGATAGCTTGGCAGTCTGTCGCAATGCAACATAGAGGCATAGAACCATGTGCACACCTTGAGAGATGCAAATCAACCTAAAAGTGATGTCTTTGGACTGTTGGGGGGAGCTGGAGTACCCAGAGAGAACCCACACATGCACAGGGAGAACATACAAACTTGCCGAAACATCCTAGCCTGGTAACCCTACCCAGGAACATCTTGCTGGAAGGAAATAGTGCTAAACAAAAACAGCGTGATCACAAAGCGCTAATGTTAACATTAAAGATGCACCAATCTGATACTGGGATGGGAGATCGACTCCAATAATACGTAATTAGCTGGATATGATATTGTATGAATGAAGCCCATCCAGCATTCCCCTCAGGTTTATGATTGCAATCTTGATTACATCATCCCGCAGAACAAACACAACAGCTAGTAATGGTTTATTTCTGTGTTAATTTGTTAGCTTTTTTACGGAGCCCCTAAAGGGACATGGAGGGAAAAAATAAACTTTTGCGAGATCCCGCAAAACTATTGTGGCATCTCGCAAAAGTATTGCGAGATCTTGCAAAAATATTGCGGGATCTCGCAAAACTATTGCGGGATCTCGCAAAACTATTGCGGGATCTCGCAAAAGTTCTTTTTTTCCCCTCCATGTCCCTTTAGGGGCTCCGTACTTTTTGAACAAGTTTATGTCAAGCATGATGCCTTCACTCCCATGGCAAGATATACGGATAATTCATTCAACAGTGGTATCGGATCAGTATCGGGAATTGTTCTATGTGCTCATATTGTTATATATTGTTATTGAATTGCATCTAAAACAAAAAATGTATTCTTGCATTTCATCTGTAAATCTTCGGATAATATTAATGAACTTACTTTACATGACATAGTCCTGTAATATGATGAACTTGTTTAAGTTTTCTGCGATGGTTTCCTTCCACAGGAAAAATTGCTGCATGTTAATTTTGGCCATTCTCTTAACCAAATATCTAATGACATCCCTTTACACGTAAATGATTATTTCTTTTGCACCATTAATATTTTACGAGTAGTAGATAACTATTTTGGAGCTTAAGCAAGATTTCATAAGTTTTTACCAAAGTGTTAACTTAAATAAATCTATATTAAAAGATTGTTCAGGTCAGTATGCAGCACTTGGCACCTATTGATGCTCCATGCAGTTTGCTTTTCTTAAAACCCTGGCAAAACTGATACGACGCATAAATGATCAGATATAATTTAGGTTCTCCAATGTAGGATTTATTGTAGAGGGGGTGAAAGTACCCTCATGACTTCTCTGCCTGCTCGTCTAAAGGGGTCTGCTATCAGATTCCAAAACACCAGGTGGGAATTTTTCCTTTTGCCTCACTGCAGTGTCTAGAGGTTTTCATGGCGCTAAACCAGGAAGTTACAGATCTAGCTCCCCTAGTGGCTAAAAGTTACATTATTGCTTTTATAAAAGTCGAGGTACGATGGTCCCATTGGCTGAAGCTAACATCTCACTGGATCTACTACTATAATCTTTAAAGAGCTCCAATCTTAAAAAAGCTTAACCCAAACACCATTTTAACAAATTTTCTACTTAGACTATTTATGTTACCCTCATTTTGTAAATTGTAAACTATCTCCATCATACATGCATGCAGTGAAAGGTACACATTGCAGACTGAGCCTTCATTGTGGCTGGTCAGTTCTTGCTTTAAGGCCTCTTTGGAAAGCACTCCAGTGCGGAATAAGCTTTTATTGCCTCACACAAGTGTACACAGTTGCCTATAGCCCAATAACCCCTCTGCAATGGCCTGCAGTCCATTTGCCCAAGTCTGCTCTAGGCACCCTGGGGACCAAGGCTTCGTGATAAAGGTGTAAATTAATCTCTTCTAAATGTGGAGAGGACGTGTGTGTCCATGTGTCCTGGTTTGTAGATCCCTTTGCACACAAAGAGCAGGGGCTCTGTTTAAATGATATACTTCTGTCTTTGTGTAGAAAAAAAACTTTCATAAATGACTGCAGTTTTTGAAATAGTCAAACAAGTAAAAATCAGAGCACTCTGAATCAAGTATGAAGGTGTGTAGATGCGAATGGATGTGTTGCCATGGGAAGGAAAGCAGAGGAAAGGCATGCTGAGTCAGCAGTGTGATCTGCTAGTCCTCCAGCTGTGCTCTTTTACCCTCTACTGCAGGCACTGGGCTTAGACCATTTAAAGTCTATTAATGAGCAATAACAAAAAAAAAAAAAAAAACACGGGTTATACATAGTTTATGTTGAATTTGGTCTATTCTTTTTCATTGTTATCGTGTTCTATTAGATTATTGGTGCTTTTCTTAGTTGGCTTTTTAATCTTGAGCAATATCGTATCCTTATTAACCTTATTTTATAAAAAAAATCTAATTGAATTTGAGTATGAGCTTTTTATGTCAAAATTAGCATTAAAAAGCCAATTAAAAAACTGAAAAGCCATAGTTATGGCCCTATTGATCAGATAAAACTCTCATGGTGATACATTTAGCAGTTTTCTTCCCACTGATCATTCACATACTGGTCCCCCTGACAGGATGCTGTTTATCATTGATGTGAGCAGAAACTGACAGCAACACACCAACCTTACAGCACAAGGCAGAAGGGAGAAAATTAAAAGAGCATCCAGTTGAGGTGGGATGCTGGGGCTTCATTCCAAGGCAATGCTCCTGGGTGCAGTGGGGTCAGGGAGCTGTAGGCCTTACTGTGTGGAAAGCAATCACAGAAGCTGCTAATGCAGCTGAGAAAATCAGCTTTGGGATAAATGGGATAGATATCAGAGCTTTTGTGGACAGGCAAGATTCCTACCAAAAGGTAGGAATGGTACCTCTGATTAACTCATTGTAGACTTTCTTTATACCAGACTGTCTTGATTTAAAGGGTTAAGTACCATTTCCTGGGTATATACCAAAATGAATCTTTATACAGTGACTTGCAAATATATTTAGTGCTATTTTGTCAACTTGCAACCTCAAACAAATGTATTTTATTGAGAATTTACTGACAACACAAACCTTATTTTTACAGTCAGGCTTTTTGCAGTTTTCTATCATTGCCTTTTGTCTTATTTGTTAACACAGGATTTCACGTTACGTGTTAAGTTGTTTTTTCTCCTTTGCTTTGATGTTTAACTGAAAAAAAAAATCTTTTTATATTACTTAGTGCTGTAAGTAGCTGTAAGCCTTCCCCCGTCTACCTGATTTGCCACTGTTCCAATTTTGGGACAAAGGGTATTTCTATTCTATTCGTTCCTGTGGGTTGTTTGTTCAGTTATCTCTCTAAAAAAAACCTTAAGACAGGGGTCTCATACTTATATCCTTGAGGACCAGTGTCCACCAGCTTTTAGATGTGTTCCTTTTTTGGCACACCTGACTTCAGGTCTTAGCTCATTAGCGGAGCTTGAATCCCGCTAGTGAGAAAGTTTAGCCATTTGATTCAGGTGAAGAGGAAGGGACACATCTAAAAGTTGCAGCATACTGACTGCTCCTTGATGATCTGAGTTTAAGACCCCTGCTTTAGGAAGAGGCAGCTGTGAAACAAATTAATACTTAAATCTAAAGAGTCAAGTAGTCATCTGTCTCATTATTTAGTTAGCTAATATTTATCGTTTCCATATAGTTCTTTGTGATACTGTTACGAGGCACACCCTTATTAAATCCAAATCCACTTGCCACATTGTTTGTAGCATCAAAATCTTCAGAATTCACCAGTCTATGAAAACTGTTAACATACAGTATCTTTCACTTTGTCTGTATGAAGGGATGTTCTAGGGTCCAAATTGATTCTCAACTGTTTAAAGAAACCTCTTTGCAAACAGCAGCATAGACATTCCCAGTTAGACAGGGATCACTACCATCGAGCCCATGGGCATGAGGTAGCCCCCAAGAACACCACGAGGCATCCACGGGCATGTTCTAAAAACAGCCTAACCCACTGGTGAACTGCATCTAAAATTGGTCTTACTCTAGAGTCCTATGTGAAGTATGACAATTATTAATACCTTTTATAAGTATGTTGGTAACATCGTGTGGCTGTTTCTTCAAAGTGCTTTCCACGACTGAAGTAATTCCTTGCTAAATAAACTTTTCCTAACCAGTAATTCAATGCAGGCTGTTTTGTTTGTCTCGGTTTTCCCAGGAAACCTGTGCAACATCAGTACAAGGCTCAGCTTTTTTGGCAGATGGGGCTTTGTTTAAAGTCGATGCCAGCAGTTTATGTGTTCATTTCTTAGCTGGCAATCATAATGTCATTAGGTTTTAGCTCACAGTTCTGTGATTAAGTTATTTTAAGGTACTAGTTTTTTTTCTATTGTACTGTAACCTCTGAGCCCACTGCTTACATGTTTTCGGTCAGCAAACTGTGAAACCGTTAGCACTGACATTACACATTTCATGGCCAATAACCTCTTGAGAGGTTGATAGTATCAAAGCTTTTTCTGGTCAATGCATTTGTTGACCATAACTAAAGCTGTCATTACCTGGCCTTCCATGGAACAAATCCAGTCCAATGGACTTAAAGAATTCCTCTGCATTGTGTTGCTATAATGTTGTTATACTTGGATGAGGCAGATATAATGTTTTAACAGTGTGTTGCAGTTCTACTTACCTACAGTCTGACTAAAAAAATCTACAGACAATAAAAGCATTCACCTGACAAACTTCTTTGTAAGTGTGTGTCCTTGTGGAGTCTGTTGAGTGGGAGGTTAGGGATTAGATAATCCATCTTTCATACCTATATGACTATAACAGATTCCTCCAGGGCAGGGGCTCTCGGAGTCCTTTATCACAACTATCACCTCGGTGAATAGCTTTTCAAGTACTACCATACTGTCAGACAGTTTAAAAAGGAGCCCATAGGGTTTCAGAAGCAAATTCCAACTGAAAATACACAACTGCATTAGAAAAACTCTAGAGTTATCAGGTCTAAATGCAGCCCTTTAGTACAAGTGGAAAGGTAAGGCATAAAGAATATTTCCGCATTATTGCAACACTTATTATGTCTGACTGAATAGGTAATTGTTTTAAATGAGTCGAGTAAAAAAACACCATCATTTTTATTTTTTAATGAAAACCAAGGAGACACCTCTGTTTGTATTTCTCTATATCTTTGCTATAACTGCAGCAGATTCTGACTGAATCAGGGGAAGTGTATTTGTTACACCATAGTTTTAGCAGTTCATTGTCCCAGGCAAAACCGTTATTGTGTTAGAGTTTAGCCAAATTTGCTGAAACTGTGTTAGATTTGTTTATTCCCTCATAAAAGGAAATCTGATTATATAAAACTGCATTGTCATATGTAGAAAGAGTCCTTCTACATATGACGCAGACTTTGATCATCTTATTTGCGCTGTATATCATTGACCATGCTTGATGAATTTCATAAAGTGAGATTATCAAACGCCATTATGCAATAAAACTGCATCACCTGACAATATCTAAAGAAAATGTCTGATAGGTTGTTGGAAAGGTATGGCAGTCTCCAAGGATACCAGCCATAATGGTTGGAGCTAAAATATCTGACCCCCGAAGTATTTTTTTCTGAAGAGTCCATCATATATGAAAGACCTTTAAATCTATTTATGTTGTTTCAATTGCTGTGAATCCAATTGTATTTGTGAAAAGATAACAATTTCAGCCACTTGTTTTACAAAGATTTAAGCCTCCTCATATTAGGGATTCAGGAAAAATTGGAGCTAATTTTGCAGAACATATGAAAAAAAAATTACACTCCCTTGGCCTTGATGACTGAGACAATTTAAATAAAGTGGTTAAAACAGTAATACACCCCTAACTAGACCTTTTTACAAAAGTTTCCTGGAAATTTTTCTCCAAATCAAACCTTAGATTTCATTATAATAGTTGCATTATTAAACCTATAGTGATAAATGAATGATAAACAGTTACCTTGCACTTAGGGTTTATATTTATTTAATCAACCATGCACAGGGAACTGTACAATTTCAGGCCTGCACAGACAAAGATAATGTAGCAAGAGAATGTATTTTTCATGATATGTTATGTGTTTGCAATTCATGGAGGCTGCAAAACAGCTATATGTATGTATGGCTATGTACTTAGAGCAGATAACCACTATCAATGAGCCGCTATTCAAATGGCTATATATCATTTTGGTTTGAAAACTGCAAACATGTTAAAGATTACAGCAGGTCTAAAATTTATTGACACTAGAGATCGGATATTGTCTACAAAACTCTTTGTAGCCTTTACCTTTTAGGGGAACATACAGTAGCATAATGTATAGAGATGAAAAACGTTTTCACATCGCTCCATAATTTCAACATTTTGTGATTGTAGCGTTTAATGTGATAAATAAGCAGTAGATTCCATGGAGTTTTGTGCCAGTTAGATACAGACCAGCTTAAGGTGCCTTGTCTGCTGTGACAGACAAAATCTATTTCTTTTGAGCCCCCATTGGCACCTAAAAGTACAAACTTACTAGCGTTTCATCTTCAAGCAACCATGTCAGCCTAGTTTCAGGTTTAGAGAGGAAAATAAAGGGATCCCTTCCTGAGACTTGAACAGTTTCCCCAACCAAAGTATTACTGCAGTGCTCAACCTGTTCCTCTGTATATTTTGAGATGAAGCAGTTTGTCACATCCCTTTCCCCTTGATCTTCTCCCATACCTGTATTTACCTGAGGTCGACATGGCAACGGCGAGGTAACCACGGCAGCGATGACGCCACCTGCTTTCATCTCCAGAGTTACACATGGCTTTGCGCTGTCATTCCCAGTGATTAGGCAGGGGCCGTAAAGTGGACCGACTCTGCTACAGATCCCTGTAATAATCCTTTGAACTCAAGTCTTTTGTACCTTGGTGTAGACTCAACACAGGAGACAGAAAGCCTATCCTCCACCCCTGATTAGCTCTACCCTCATAAGACATTCATTAAATATCACCATCTTTAAAACCATCACCATGGTACTTGGGTTTTGTATGTCTACATCTATGCAGACACCCATTCTCCTTTAAAATGTGCTTGCACAGTCATTCACCTCCATTAGTGTCACAATCAGTAGATCCCTTTAGTAAATAACAATCTTTTTCTAGTCACCTGCATTCTTTGCTCACTATATAATTGTCAACACATGTATACTGTACTTGGAAGCAAACCTTGCTAAACGGTTGCACATAACTCATCTTCAGTTTCAGAGCTTTGTATTCTGACCCCCCGCCCCCTTTTTTTTTAGGTCTCTATGTAGGCAGGCCGACACAAATGGTTATAAATGGGCTCACACTCTTGTAAACTCCAGCTTTTCTCTTACTTTTCATATCTTCTTGCTTTTTTTAAGTGCAGAAATGTTTTTAATTTCAGTGTGACCACATAATGACCTCCCCCAACACACATCTCACTCTCAAATGAATTTGTGAGCGCTGCCATTTAAAACTTATGCTTTGTGCCTTTTGGGATTTCTGTGTTGTTTTCTTTTATGTGAGTCTGTAAAGTCAGTACATGTTAGCGTTCAAGTCTACTTTCCTCTATTTCCACGCTCACACATTTGTTTGTGTCTTAAACGTTTCCATATGAAGCTGCTCATGAACAACAATTATATTTTGCTTTATAATAAAAAAGATATACGAGAATGACTGGTTAAGAGATGTTTTGGTAAGATAGGCTGGAAATGTTTCAAATAAAAAAAGGTTTTTGTTAAGATTAGAACTGCCAGTACAGACTTTTGCCAATCCCACATTTCTTGAGTATCTGTACTTGATAATGTTATTTCTTTCCTTTCTTGTCTGCTCTCATCAACTTCTCTTAAAGATTAGCAAAGTTGGCATAGCTAGCATTGTTAAAACATTTGCCTTCTTGTGTATTCCACAGTGAATGTAGTCACTTGCATTAACTTTGGGATTCCAACATTTCTAAATGTTTCAAGATGTTCCACAACAGACTGAGGTCAGGCTTTAGAAAAAGCAGAGATAAAACAGAGAAACTTTTCCATCATAGATTCAGTCCTCCAGGAATATGCTGAACCCAGAGGTGACTTAATTTGCCCATTTACCATTTGTCTAAACTTCCTTGGCGGGTTTTTACCTAAAAAAGCTAGAAAACCAGAGTCTGGTTTATGTCATTAGCCTCTGTAGATAAATTGGTTTCCTTTTGTGCCTTTCTTGCTTCCTCTGAATGAATTTCTTAACACCAGTGATTGGAAGATAGCTAATTTGCGAGTCTTCTTTTATGCAAAAACAACCTCAACAGTATCGCTGTTAGAGTTTTGTTGGAGCATATTTGAGGTGCATTCATTGACTGGGAATAGATCACCTTGTTCTCCTTTGGTTGGTCAGAGTGAATCAAGGTGAAAAAGTGCTTTGTTTTGTTTTTCAATGGATTTACTATTAAGCATATTTCTTGTTAGGAAAAATCTGAAGACATCTTATACTATTGCAGTGAATTGATATTTCTCCAAAAACATCACTCCAAGTATTGGTCTCCCTATAATGTTTTTTTTCTCTCTATGCAGTGTCCAGTCTGTTTCTATACATATTACTCCCATCTGCCTAAATTAATCAGGAGAAGGTCTTGGGATCCCATTCAAAAATTAGTAATTTATGTTAAGGTGCGTTAATTTATAAGGCCTCACAAACTGACAAAGCCAGCAGCTTTGGTTATTGATGCCAATTTTAAAATTGTTACATCTGTGGTTAATTAATTTTGAAGAAATGTCCAAAAACACTGCATCTTTTGAATCTACTTAAGCTTATTTAGTTTAATTGCCTCAACACAATTTTAATGTTGGACAGGGTTGGACAAGAAACAGTTGTGTTAAAGAAACTAAATAGGCTTAAGTATATGCTTGATTTTTTTCTACGAGCCATCTCTGGTACCATATGGTGAGTCAGAGGCAGAAACGTTTGGGAACCTGTGGTCTAACTAATACAGATTTGACGAGGTTGACCAGATAGGGTGGATCAGATAGTCGGTTGTAGATGGATGATTTCAGGACGCAATGCTGGCCATTGAAATTCCTCCACACAAATTGCAGGGTTATCAATTGACCATTTTAAATGGGTGCCAAATGGCTCTACAAAATCAGTAGCCAAAACTGAACGAAATGGTTGGCATCAACAGCTCAATAGAAATAAAGGGCTTTAGCCAGCTTCTGAAAAAAACTCCCTATCCACCATTAGTTGACAAACAGAGAGAAATAAAATTCCACCACTGGGAAAACTTCTCGCTTGAAGGCCATGTCAAGTGTGGAGGTTATGTAAATCTCAATTTAGGTACTGCTGATGGCCCTTTGTGATTCTACATACAATTTAAGGCTACCTTTCTTTTATTACCAACTACTTATAATTTGTTAAAACATCACCAACAATTGGCTGTGGAATATATAAAAGCAAAGTAAAAACAAGTTGGCCTCGTGAGACCATCCTGATCTTGCGAACTTTCAAGGTTTCACTCGCAGATCAGTCTGGAGACTCTCCGTTAAAGAAAATTTGGAGCCATTCACCAAACGAACGTCCAATCAGGGTTGGCTTTGAGGCGGGTTGAGGTGTGAGGCAACGAGAAGCGCAAGTGGCCTTATTGACCAGATGGCATCCAATCATGATACCAAACTAGAATTCACTGAGCTCCTGAGATTTACTTTTTCCTCTAACAATGATTTCAGAGGCAGTCTGAAATCTAAGGTACTGGATTCTCCCCACCTGTGTCCGTAGGATTGAATTTAACCCCTGAACAAAACATCTTAGATGGATGACACAATTATTTTGGCAGTGTAGTGGAAGTGATGAGGCAAAAACATAGATTCATACACGACAGGAGAAGGCACGCTGTGTCTCTTATTGTGTGTTGCAGCATCGATTACAGCACCATCTAGAATTTTGTCTTGATGATATACTGTATGGTCAGAGGGCATACATTACATGGTTTCTGGATGATAAAACTGTCATCCATATGGCTAGATCATTTCCTCCTCTTTCCATCAGAGGCTGTCACAGTGTGGAATTACCACAGTTGTTCTGAAAACTGTGTTTTGCAGCGAGTGGAAGGTGTTATGAGTTATACTTTTGACCATAGTTTTTTTTTTCCCCAACGCTGCAAAGACTTTAGTAACCTTTAAAGCAGCATGCAGCAAAATGTGTGCATAAGAACAGATGAAGTTCCACTAGTGAAGTGCTTGAAGAAGTGGAACGGTTCTCTCGGGAGCAGAGTGTCGTATAAACTCAAGGTGTTTCTCCAGGTGTCACACAGTGCAGCAGCCCTGTGTGTCTGTGTTTGTGCATTTGTACACCTCTCTGGTAATATATTTCAATTCTTTTGGTTGATATTGAAGAAATGTCTCCTCCGCCTCCTCCTCCTCATCTTTCTGTGCTATGGAGAGATGTTGAAATGCGCCCACTGTAGATTTGGCAGGAAACAGACTCTTGGCTTGAACTGAGTAGAGATATCGCTGTGCACACAGAGACACACACGTCTATACACACATATGAAGAGAATTACAACATGGCAGCAAATACAGGTCCTCTGTTTCATCAACCTGCTTTTCACTCTCATAAATCCAAACTTGAATTCGTAAAGTGTTTTTGTTGGCTGTTTTGCAATGATCTGTTGCCCCTTTTTTCAATGAAAACCTATCGTCGGAAAAAATGAACTGATAAAGTACGATATGATGAAAGCACGTTCTCTAAGCTGCAAAATTATTGATTGCAGTGAAGAAATAAAAAAAAAAAACAAAGCCTATCAAAGGGTAATAGAGGGCATTTTATGTGGCTATGGTATAATTCTAGCTCATTTTCAGGGGATGAATGGTGATATTCTTCTAAAATGTTTGTTGCATTCATAAAAAAAATTACCTCTGGCTTGAGTGAAACCATCTGCAGTTATTTCAGGACACTGATTCACAGTGTTTGTTGCTGCAGCACAGCTGTGATCACTTTCATTCCTCTGACGTGTCCGTGTCTTTTTGTATACACATAAATATTACGGGTGCATATCTTCGCCGACACATAACTGCGTGCATGTTTGGTGGTTGGTGGTGCTGGTGGTATGTGTGCGCACAAAGGAGGATGTATATATATTTAAAGGGTTGTGTGCAAGGGTGTGTGAATTTTCTGGATTTTAGAACCACGAATCTGTGTGGCTGAAATCATAAAAACATATATTTCCGGGAAAGGAAACGATGAAAGAACTCTTGTTTTTATGTGGTGAGTTTTTTGGCTTTGGCTCTACAATGGGTGTGTGTTTCTGTGTTAGAGGGATCTGGCAATTTTCTCCCTCCAGAATACGGATTATGTAAGCAGAGGGAAGTAAGGTCAAAACAGTAACCTCAGTACGGCTGCGCTCTGTTTAGACTGGGAACAATGGGAACAAGGGTATGAGCAACCTCCTCTGTTCCTTAAATATATATATAAAAAAAAACTATTACACCCTCAAGAGACTCTCAGCTGACTGTTGTTTTTTTTCAGCCAGTAAAAAGATTTCTCTTTTTTTTTTCTTTCTGTCACATAGATCTGACATTTAACATCCTTATTAAGCTTTGCGTTATCAAACAGAGGCAGAGAGAGACAAGTGAAGAAACAGGACATGACTCACTGTTCCGTGTATAAAATTAGAATGTCGTAAAAAAGCACTGTTTTCTGTAAAGAAATAAAAAGTATCCACATTCATTGAAAAATTAAGTTTCTATCTCAGAATCCTTGCTTGTAGCTGATTTAAATCCAAAATTCAATTAATTCAAAAGAGTATGGACTTATGAAATTATAGTTTTTTTTTTCAGAAAAGGAGAGTAATAAGTTTAAAGAAATAATTTAAACAGACTAATGTCATGGCCTACAGAATCACCAGGAAGAATAAATGTATAGACTGATTTAAATTAGTCAGTGATAACCTCCACAGGAAAAGTTAAAAACAAAAAGGTGATAGTTGAATCCAAACATCTTAATGGAAAGTTAGGGGGATGGAAAACGTTTGCAAGAAAAACGTTACAAAGCAACTGAAATGAGGGCAGCATTGAAAGGACTGGGAAGTTTCCATTCATCGTCCCAATGGTTCTTGGTCCGGATTCTTTTAAGAGGAACGATCATCATAGTTTATCTCTGTTTGAATGTTAAATCAGTATAAGAACTTTAATATGATCTGGTTGAACTGTAAAGTGCCTTGAGATGACTTGTGTTGTGAATTGGCGCTATATAAATAAAATGAATTGAAATTGAATTGAATTAATATAATTTGATGAATTTTCTTTTCATGATGTTGCATTTTCACATTGAGATTTCAATTTGAAAACATAAATAAAACACATTTACACATATCCCCTATCTGATCCTTCAGGTACTTATTGTCATGGTTTAGGTTCTGTTTAAGTTTTGTTTTTGAGTTTTCAGTTTCCCTTTGATCCATGTTTTTCTTTGTTTTTTAGTTTTATTTGTTTAATTCCTATTTTGTGATGTTTTCTGGATGTATTTGAGTTCTTATGTATTTCTTTTTGGCTCTCTGTTGCCCTCTTGTGTCAGTCTCCTTTTCCCTAGCTCCTTTCTAGTCTGCTCTGTTCACACCTGCTCCCAATCTGCTAATTAGCCTGGTCTTTGTTTGTCTCTCCCATATATGCGCCTCCTGCTCAGTCACTGTGGCTTTTTTTTTTTTTGTCATTTCTTTTCCCCCTTGTTGTGAGTATTCCTGGTTCTCAGTAGATTTATGTTTTTGGAATTTTGACTCTGTTACCCTTTTTGTTATTAAAACTTCAAGAAACCACTTCAGCTTCAGTGCCTGCATTTGGGTCCCATCAAACCTCCATCCCACCATGACACTTATGTTGTATAAGATATTATTATTAAGTATTTACCTGATTCTCACTGGATTCTGATGTGTTGCTCTTTAATGTGCCTCAGCTCCACTCATTCAGACATGGAAGTAGTGATGTTATACTTTTGTAGACAAAGGAATGATCAGGATCATACTCCATAGTTCATTTAGTGGGTTTTATCATGACAGAAAGATCTTATATGAATTAAAATAAACAATGAATGAACATATCCTTAAAGTCATTTGTAAATCTAGCAGATCAAGATTAAAATGCTTTTAATTTGATTAAGAATGCATAGGGAACAAGTATTTTGTTTTATGTTAAGATGTAAAATAAGAGGAAGAAAGTATAAAAAAATGTTCCACTCCCCCTGACGAAAGCGCACTAGGAATTAAGAGGTGGAACAAATTCCCTCAGGGAAGCTACCTTACAAACGCAGCGGTGTAGAGAGTAACTCTTGGAATGCAGCATATTTTTGTAGAAATCTGAAATACTTTTTATTGTATTCTAATTTTTTTCTGTTAAAAGGGAATTTTTCCTCTCCACTGTCGCTACAAGCATGCTTACTGTGAGGGATTGCATTTGAGTCAATGAATCAATGCAAACAACTGGTTTTCCTTAGAAAGAAAACTTTGAATCAATTTAACTGTATGATCTACAGTAGTGAACTGTAAAGTGCCTTGAGATGACATGTTGTGAATTGGCGCGATCTAAATAAATTTAATTGAATTGAAACTGAATTATTACTTCTAATATCTAGTCTATTCTGAAAAAAACATTCTAATAAGTCATATTTTTTATCATAGTAGTTGATTTAATTGAGCCTTTTTCACTGTACAACAAATACTTTAGAGTGTAAAGAAAAGGGAACCATTTCTGGTTGGTTACATTGACTCATTTCAAAATCAGGTTAAAAACTTAACATTTTTATGCTCCTTTTCATTCAGAGAAAGTTATGCATTTTTTTGCAACATGAGGTCACGAGTTACAAATTTTATGTGGGGAAAAACATATTGCTATAGTAACAATAATTTTTCAATGGGCAGCTCTGGAAAACAGCACAGGGTGAGGGAAAGGTGTATTTGTCTTTTACTGTGACTCATTCATCAATTTCACCTGCTTGAAACACTTAAGTTATTATATGTGGGCATTATGAACAGCACTACTGAACACTGGCTGTGGTTCTGTGGGTGATTTCTTTTTTATTGGTGCAGGTCTTAAAATACAACGTTCATACTATGCCTTTTAGCTGAAGGTGACTCAGACTTCATCAGGCCTAATGCTGGTTTCTTTTCTTCATTTTGGTATAATTGATCCAGAAAAGGTAATATCAGTTTTATTCATGTCTATCAGGCATGATAAAAACATTGAGAAATGTAAAACTGCAGCGGGATGGTTGGAAGCACTACCTTGTATCATAAGCATGCTGCCTCATCAATTCTGTGCTGTATGAATGTATTGGTGCTTCTGGTGCATAAACTCTGAGGGAATTAGGATGAATGGTGTAAAAGTTTTAGTGTGATTTTTCTTCAGTGCAGGGTGAGTCACCTCAAGCTAAACACTCAAAGCTCCATGCATAGTTCATGGGTGTCCCTAATAGGTAGAACCATCATAAAAATACTATCTGCTATGCTCTACCACAAACATTCGGAATAATGTGGTATGTAGAGATGCTCCTTATCAAAGATTTTCAGTTTGTTGAGGTTCGACCTGCAGATTATGATTTTATCATATTTCTGATTTCGGTTTCAAAGGTATAAGTAGAACCAACAGCAGTTCAAATGTATTTTATTTTACTTTGATCTGTCATTGATTACTGATATCGTGGATATACAGTATGGGATTATAAGAATGAACTAACTGGAACTTCATTAACTTTTATTTTTGTTGCCATGCTCTTTTCTTAATTTTTCTATTTTTTGTATTTTTTTCTAGAATTACTCCATTTGTATTACTTTGCTTCATTTGCCAGACTAATATTGTTGACATTATGCTGGACAAAACTACAGAGTTCTTCTTATAGAGCAGTAAGCAGATTTTTCATGAGGGAATTTTAAGCCAGATTTTCGCCTACTTTTGAACTCCTAATCAATTTCCCACAGAACTGTCCCTTTGTCCATCCTTTAGGAAAATAAACTCTTTTTGGTTATTAATGATTAGCTCCTTCGTAATAAAAGGCTTATTCAGCTCATAAGGTGTGGCTTTTAATGATAAACTCCAACTTATCCATCCCATCTCTCGGGAGCTGACTTTATATTAACCTATAAGGCATGAATCATTGGAACTTACAAGTATAAAAGATCTGGGGTTATACTCCAGCCTTTAAAAACACCAACTGCTGTGGAAACACGTTACATACTCTGGCCTGTTTTTTAGGGTGGAATGTTTGAGGAGAATCCCTTAAGATTTATAAATGGAAAAGCAAGGAGAACATGTTAGTTTATTCCAATTGCAACAAGAACCTGCAATTCTCCTAAAGGATATATTAATGCTGTTCTTAAGACCAGAACACATGGAATCCAATTTTGCGTCTGATCAGACAGAAAATCGCATCGGACGAGGTTGTGGCGCTTAGCGCTCATTGAAAGTCAACGGTGTGATCACAATTTGACACAAGGTGGTCAAACTGGGATAGACTCAGGTCTATTTTAGTCAGACTACAAAGTAATTCCGCTGCATTGTCATGGGTCTGAAAGGAAGAGAGACACGGTTACAAAGTAAAACACATTTGCTTTGGGGAAAATACAAAATATAACTGGTTAAAGACAGAAAAACAAAAAACTTTGATACTTCACAGACTTGTTAAGTTAGGCTTTGTAAAATGGGGGAAATTGTTTTAATTTGTCTATAGCACAATGACCAAAGTGAAAAAAATCCATGCAGATCTACCAACACTGCCTAGTCGCAGCCTCTCTATAGTATGACATGGATAAAAATAAGACCGAAGACTGAAAAGTCGTACGCAATCAGTGTGGTTAGGCCTTTACTATGTTCTACATATTGAAGAGTAAATGGTTCTAATTCCCCCAGTGTATCTCCACAAAATGTAAACTAATGAAACATTTGCAGAAAATACAGGACTTCAACTAACTGTTCATGTGGAAATTTTATAGATACATAGAAGTTATTATTATATTTTTTTTATCTCAAGGAAAAAGATCAACTTTTTTTCCTTTTTTTTACCTTTTCTCTGGCCTTTTTTGATCTTATAGTCTTTTTATGCTCCGCATTAAATTTACCAGAGAACACAGTTGGACAGAACTAGGACTATCATCGCCTGAAGAGGAACTTGAATAAATAGCTTAGTAATTAATTAGTCACAAAGTACTCGGCAAGTGAAATATTGTTAGTGAAGCACCTTATATGCTGAATTATTTATAAACCCAATTGCACAAAGTGTGCATGTATCCAGAAGCGCCTATTACAAGTAGACGCTAATGCTTTAAGAAACACTGCTTTCCCATGAAATCTCAATGCATGCATAGTGATAATTTATCACATTGGGAGTAATATTGACATTGTTTAAGTTAAATGTAAAGGCTCTTTGTGCATGCTGAAGCTCTTCTCTGTCCCTGTTCATAACTGTCACATCTTTGATGTTTCAGTCTCTTTTTTCTGAACTCACTCTATCATTTCTCTAATAGTTGTCTTTTGACTGATGTTTGTCCACTTGGAGACGGACTTCCTCAGAATAATTGCAGCCACTTCTCCTCTCATCTCACCATTCATTCCTTTCAGCCTTCCTTTGAGAGTTTGGCTGCAGCCCAGTCTCATCTCTGGCGTCCTTTGCTAAGTCCAGCCAAGTCTATTAAAACACTGTAGGTCATCATGTGGTTCTCTGGCAAAAGCTGCACATTGCTACAAATGAAAAACCACTTAGTATGTCCAGTGTCACCCCCTATGTTCATAGTCTTGTAATGTGGCTACTTTTTATTATAATCAAATGTTTTTATTTTAAATATGATAGAAATTATACTTGTTCTTGTAATTTGTTAGGCAGTGAGTGCACTGGCTAAGCAACCTTTGAAATAGTCGTTTTTGTATTATTAGGAGACATGACTCATCACGACTGTGGCTTTGTTGCTGTACTACTATACTGTATATAATGATGCATTTCTCTGCTTTGTTTTTTTCTGCCATATTCTAGCTGAATGCAGCTATGTTTTAATCATTGACTGGAAATATCAGACATTCCTTGGAAAGTGACTAGTCAGATCATGGGAGAAATGGTTCTGGTTTGATGAAATGTTTGAGTGTCAAACACCTTAAATCCAAAGACTTACAAAGCAATGCAACTTTGTTTGTGTCCTTTTTTGCAAATATAGCTCTGAGAATAGGTGTCCCAGAGCTAGATGATAGCCTAACCGATTTCCTTTTACGAGCAGACAATTATGACTGTTGCTATAAGGTCCTGCTTGGTTATTGTATATGAAATTTTATTGAAACAGATTTCAAAAGTAAGTAAAAGGAGGTGAGAAACAAAGAGGGGATTAAAACTGAGGAGAAATAAAAAGATGGAGACAGGAAAGAGCTCATGAAAAAAGATTAAATAAAAACCAAAAGGCAAAAATAGACAACATAGAAGATATACAGTAGCTCCTAAAAGTCTGCTTTCAAACCTGTATGAGACAAAAGGAAACAGAGAACATAACAACAGCAAAAAGAAGACAACAAACATAGTAAAAATCCAGAAAAACCTTCAAGAGCTGTTTGATCCCTTAGATATCCGTGTGTGGAAGGCAAAACCTGTGTTGATTACACAACATCATTCAGGCTTGTATATATCTGTAGCTGCAGCTTAGTATTAAGAATTGCTGTTTATCTGAGAATACATGGAACCAAACTCCCTTGGTAAGTATACATAGGCATGCTTGTGTATAAAGGATCTACAAAGCTTCCTCTGAAGGAATATATGTTTAATGTCCAGACTCCAGACTCACCATACAGGGCCTTGCATAGAAAAAGAGGCGATGCGAGCCCCAGATTCTCTAGATCAGGCATCCCCAATCTCTGTCCTCGAGGCCTGCTGTCCTGCAGGTTTTAGAGGTTTCCCTGCTTTAGCACAGCTGATTATAATGATTGCAGTAGACTAAAAGCCTGTTAATCAGCTTTTAATTAAAATCAGCTGTGCTGGAGCAAGCAAACCTCTAAAACCTGCAGGACAGTGGGCCTTGAGAACCGAGGATGGAGATGCCTGCCCTAGATCACTGGGACACAAAACTTGGGGGAGGATAGGTTTGTACCCCCCTCCTCTCCCACCCTAAACTCTAAGTGTCTAAATACATTCCAACAACCACAAGGCATGAGCATTGGAAGCAAAGCCAAAAAGGCTCACCCACCTTCAGTGCCCCAAATATGCCCACCCTGACGCCCTACATATGCATGTTTTGGAAATGTTAGAAATGATGCTGATTACTGTAGGATGTTCATTAAAAATGAGGCATAGACCACCACCAGCATGGGAGGACGAACCCTGATGATTATCTCTTCCCCAAGATCCTGTGTGTTGTAGTATGATAGATAAGCAATAAAACTTTTAGAAATTGTATATGTAAAGGCATATATGAACTTTTTAGCAGCATTGTTTTTAATTTTTTCATGCTTTAAACTCCTTGTTTTATGATTTTTTTTAAGTGTGAAATGGAGAAATATGTATACAAAACATGAGATAGAATAACAGTGAGCACAAAGCTGCCTCTAACAGATGTGCACACCCTGTAGAATAATAGACCTGTTTGACCAGCAGCCTACCCAGTGATTTAAAAGCTCTCTGATGAACCCAGTCCCTTTGATTCACTGCACTGATGCAAAAACCCATGATAAAAACTTTGATTGAACAAAAACAATCTCTAAAACTTGTGCAGCGCTTAGATAGAACAGAATTCCCCTCCTATTCCTGAGAAGCATTACTGCTCTTAATTACTGTTTCTGGAATAGCCTACATTACATTAAGGAGCTATGCAGGACTTGTATAAGTCTTTTTGCAGAAACGTGCCATCAGAAACTGAATCAGAAACTGAATTTGATTTAGCCAGAGTTAATTTGTATACGGAAATTAAATGGTTTGCTTTAAAAGAGAATTGTACCTAATTTAACTGTATTTAAAAATGTGAAACTTAATGAAAATCGTATTTTATCATTAAAAACTGAAATCATTTTTCTTTAAAACTGTATTTTATTGAGTTGAAAATTCAGTTTGACTAACTCTCAGTCCTGGAGTTCAATTTCAATTCTTAATTTCAGATCTTTTTCTTGCCACACATCCAGGTCTTCAAAACAATCAGAGTAACAAGCACAGATTGACCTTGTGCACATGTTAAAGCCATGCTGGTTCATTTAGACCTAAAGTTGGCAGATGCCCTGCAGTAGGTGAAATGAGCAGCAGCAAAACTCCCACATTTGTATTAAATTTATTGCATAGATAACAAGTGTCAGGTAAATGAATGATAGGCTAAATGTAACAGCTATTTTACTTGTGGCTGTTAGCTTAGTTTAGCATAGTGTGCAACAGGTCAGTGTTTCCCTTATGTCTGCCAACCATGGGAGCCCAGGGCAGACTCAGTCTCTGTGTCATCATTGGCAGCTGTCAGTGTTGCCAGATGGAGTCGAGGTTTTTCAGCCCAAACATCTGTTAAAAATCGCCACATCACACAAGTGGGAGTTGTTTGGCCACCACCTAGTGGTTAAGGCATAGAGCTTGGATTCCTGAGGTTCTGAGTTCGAGCTCCACTCCCACAGACTTCCACTCTGGGCCTCTGAGCAAGACCCTTAACCCCACAGTATTCCCCGGGTGCCCCACGATGGCAGCCCACTGCTGCCCAAGGGGGATGGGTAAAATGCAGAGGTAAAATTCTCCAATGTGAGATCAATAAAAAAAAGTCCATTTAACAACCCCCCGAATTAATATGTTGTTATATTTACTCTGTGAACATGAACGCACTGTCAGTATAACTTGATTTAACACTACATGTCAAAACAAAACGCTACAGCTCAACAAAATCTGCCAAGAGTTGTTCTTATTAACAACTCTGACCCAGCCATGTCAGATCCAGTGAGTGTCATGTGACATCACATACCAATAGTAACATGTTTGCAAACGGATTCATAACCATGTAGACTACTCCTCTTCTTACATTAAGTAGACAAACTACAATCAGTGCACACACACAGATATGCTGAGCTTATTTTTACACAACTGAAATAATTAGATTTATTATGGTTGAATTTGAAGTCCTACCTGTAATGCTTATTATATTGTTGGCTGGAACATTGAATATCTGAACACTGAACTTTTACTCTGATCAACTAAAAAACAATCCAATGTGATTTGTGATCAGTACGTGGTTGAATGAAATCTCCCCAATAAATGTCGGGGAGGACTGAATGTTGCTGATGTCCATCCATTTAGTGTTAGTCCAGTTCACACATCCATCAAACTTGACCAGATCAGCAGGGTCATGTGATTTCTGGAGTCATCTTTAAGCAGAGCAACATGCGAAAAAAGCTCTTTCAACTGGTGCATTTGATATAGGGAGGGTGAGGAGTTTAATTGCACCAAGTCCTAAATCCTGAAAGCAGTGGCTTCCTTCAGAATCTTTAAGAGATTCCTCTTCCAACCAGAACACATCCATCGTCAATGCGAGGTTTATCACTCGAGATTGATCTTCTGCTAAAACTAGCATGATTATTTCAACACTACACTAGTTCTCTGTTGTAAACACCCTGGCAGATGACGTGGGCTAATCAGTGATGGAGAAAGGTCAGGGAGGCTTTGATATGAACCAGTAATGATGAATGATAGGTGGACATATGTTTTAATATGTTAACTCAAAAACTGCAGATCTGACTCTGAAACAGCCCAAATTATCTCCATCCACCCAAAACAATATTTACCATCAAAATGAAAACGACCCAATCAGGCAACACTGGCAGCTGTTGATATTACTGGACAGGACAACTACTATTCAGTGGTATAGACTGTAACATGCAGTGATCTTTTCCTTACCTAATGCTGCATATGCATGTACTAATTTGATACAAACCTCAGATTTTTGCTGCTAAACCTTACATTCACCCTCACAGTTCAAATTAACTTTCAAGTATTCAAATTCATTCAAGTTTCTGTCCATGCAAGTCACATGTTTCTCCACATAATTTATCCATTGTTTACTCTATAGGATTTAATTGCACTCTTATTTCAATTTTGTTTATTTTTATAGGGTTTTTCCTTTGTGCTATATCTTGCATTCCATTGACACTGAAGCTTTAAAAGGCCATTTAGTTTTTAAACATGTTTTGTGACCATGCAATGTAGAAAAATGTGAAAACTAAAACACTGATATGCAATCAAACTAAAGCCACAGTCAATATTTCAGTTAACCTTTCTGTCAAAAAAATGATTCTTATAGGAATTGACTAAACGGATGAATTGACTAATAGGCAAAAAAAAAAAACAAATTCCTAAAAATGTTGAAAACTAATAAACTTTTAAAAAAATACAGTGATATATGCCATTAAGCAAATGTTTTTGACAAACAGTTTCTCATGGTATAATCTAGTATTATTGTTTTGTCTTCTGTGCTGAACAATGCCCTTGTTTCACCAAGTGCCATTGTCCCAGAACTTTCATTCCAGGCAATCAAGAGAAAAACTAGGCTAAAACTGTGAGCAGTGATGAACAAAATTGTAATGTAGATCATCCTAGCTCCTATGCATTTTTCCCCTCATCTTCAAAGAGACTGGTGGTGGTTGTGATGGTGGCATTAATCAACTAGGGAAAAATGTGCTCAAGAGCCACAGGAGATAGCAGCATTGCAGAAAAACTGGGACAGTTTTCGACCCCGCAGCCATGGCTTTCCCCCCGTTCCCCCATAAAAACACATTCTCTCGTACATTAACCCCATTTCACTCCTCATCAACACTCCCTGCCTTTCTTTTACACCCTCGTTTACATTTCTGTTTTCCATCTTTTTCTCCAGTGTACCCAGTGCAGCAGCTAAGCTTGCCTGGTCTCTCCAGTGCTGCTTGGTAACGTCACTGCTATTGAAGTGTTAATTGCACATTATATTGGCAAACCTCTTGGAATGGATTTTTAAGAAAGGGTTGCACAGACAGCAGAGGGAAAAAGCAGAGGCAATTTATAAGTAATTAACTGGAAGATTACATGGTAGAAGACAATTCAGCATGGTAATACAATATGACAGCGTAATCCAAAATATGATCCAATCTTATTAAAATTGTGATATTTATTAACAAATTATAGGTATTGTAGAGAGAGCTGTGGCCACTTTGTTATGTCAAAAATACCACAAAAATAACATTATCACACACTAGTAGAAATAAAGCTTGCCTTTTGTATAATAAATTGCAATTGCTTGAATTACATTTGAGGGCAGCGCTGGTATAATTATGCTATATTTCTACTGTAACACATGGGAACTAGGCAGGGTTATGAGTAAGTTTCATTAGGGGTGGAAATTGGCTTGGAGTAGGTAATTGGAATCTGTTATTTGTGATTTATGCTGCTAGTTTTTCTCTGTGCTTCTTGAAGATCTTTGTTGTGGATGTTAAAAGTGGCAAGTGTAGACTCTGCGGCAGCTTAACTCAGTGAAAAATTGTTGCCATTGTGGTTAAGTGGTTTGCGCCGTCGCCATGCCACATGAAGATCTTATTTGAATCTTGGCTTTGCAGGCCTTTTACATCGGGGAGTTTTGCATGCTTTCCATGTGAAAGCATATAATTAGACTAAGTACTCTGAAAACATGCATGTTTGATTGACCAGTGATTATAAATTGACCTTTGGTTCTCCAATCCCTGACCTTTATTAGGTAAACCTAGTAATTTGCTTGTTAAAGGAAATGAGAGTTTAAAAAAAATCTGTGCTCAAAGTAAAGTAATTGTTTCATCCAGATAATATCAGGTCAGTTAAACCTCCAGATTTTTTAAGATATAGAGGAGATTGTTAATCATGTCAGCTGTTTTGGTGTTAAAGAAAATAACAACAGGTGCTTCAAATAATGAGACAATCCCTAAAACAAGAATTTTTTTTTTTTTTTCTGGTGAAAGGAGCAGGAATTATACTAATTTCTTCTTCTTTTTTGGTTGTCAGTAATATATATTAACTAGGGTCAGTGTCATTATAAGTAGCATTAGGCAATATCTGTATAATACAGGAATTTCAAAATTGGTCAAAATTCCACCTGTATGGAACATCATAGGGATGTCCTGATCTGATATTTATATTGGTTACTCCATAGACGTTGAGCAAAAGAACAGAAAATGCAAATTTTGTTTAAAAACTATCGAAATTACCCAAAGTAACACATCCAACCTCCAACTCCTACAGCTCAACCATCTTGTTGAGTTCAAAGATGTGCATAAGGCTCCACTACCTTTGCGCTACAATGTTCACAAGAGAGGTAACATTTTCCTCCTTTTCAATGAGACATTGTTGAATGTTTAAACATGAATTGTTAAAAGACTTTGGTCAATAGATAAATGAAAAATAGGTCTGTTGAATTCCCTGCACATGCCGTTATTTTTTTAGATAGATGAGCCAGAGCATTTATTGTTATCATGGTAAAACTGTCAAATTTATCATGATATTGATTTGAGATCGTATCGCCCAGACCTATTAGAGATTTTTTCAAAAGATAGGGAGTAACTACAGGTCTAGGAGAACTGTTGGAGGTCTTTAATCAATCAGTAAATCTCATTGGACTCCTATGTGCAAGGATAAAAAGCATGACCTTTTCTAGAGACTTATATAGTGACATAAAAAAAAACACTGGAGTTACCATTGAACCATTAGAAACAAACTACAGCACATAAGGGTAGCTTTCGGGTGCAGAGCCCTCTAGCCGTCCCTCGCCTCACTGTCCAGCACCTCAGAGCTTGACTTGCACTTGCTCGAGAATACCAGTATTGTTTTCACAGTTGAGAGCTTTCACTCTGCGTTCATGTGAGGGTCTTGACAACACCCAGTGCATTTTATCGGCAGAACATTTTCGGCATTGTCTGTTTATCTTGGGAGCCATATCCAGGGAAGGACGCACACGCCTGTTCCGGACAAACAATGGCACTCTAACTGCCATTAGGGTTTGGGGTTAAACACTTAGACCTATTGTTGGACTGGACACTTTGCCTTTGCAATGGATGCTGAATTTCTCCTGGTGAATAATAATGCTCAGCATCGTGTAGCAAAAACAAGAAGACAGTTCTGGAGTTCATTAAATTGATACCTTTGACTGGCCTCCACACTTACCTGACCAAAACCTAATAGAACATTCATGGAGCATATTTGTTAGGCCAATCAGACACCACCATGTTGGATATCAGAATGTCTACAAGTGCATCAATGTCCTGGTAAGATAGTGGGATTAGGACACCATGTCTCCTTTCCCACTCAACAGTCCCAGAGTTATGTGGAAGTATTTAGAAAAAAATAAATTTCCAGTAAGAAGCAGTTATTTGGAAAAATTCGCCTTTGGGCATGAGTTACTGTAGCCACACCAGGTGCCACTACTGTCTTATTTCATATATTAATTTATCCTATTTACTCACTGTAAAAGTTTTCACTCAGTCTGTTTCACCTGTAAGGCCACACAGTTCTCCTGTGTGAGGGTGTTTGTAGACCAGACATAGGTTCCTTCCAAAGCAAGCCAGATTCTTTCTCAAGGTTTATTCATAACATATTATTGTTAACCAAAGTGTCTGTAATTTGTTTGGACTCTGACTACTTTCCATTATAGTAAGTAATGGGGAAAGAATCCTGCCCAGGCAGAACGGGGCAGAATGCTGTGCTATAACGGCTGTATGATGAACTGTTCTCTCTTTGCAAAAATATGATAAATAAAGTGCAGACTGAATTGAATACTTTTTTCCCACTACAGAAACTTATGCTAAAATTCACAAATGCTGGCCAAAAAAAAAAAAAAAAAAACCACTACAGAAACTTATGCTAAAATTCACAAATGCTGGCCAAAAAAAAAAAAAAACAAATTGGAAAAATGTTGCCTGTTACAAAGAGTCTAATGGCCACATTAGATGCAATCATCACAAATTAACCAAAAGATCCTGCTTAATTTTGACATTCCAGGCAGATGGTGGCTGTTCAGGTGTGAATGATGATAGTTTATCAGCATATGTTTGGTCCTTCAGCAACAAAGGTGTATTGGGGTAAATTCAAAATGGCCTCTTGAACCTACTAGTTAGTTTTACTGTTTTCACATACTGTTGTGTCCACACTTAATACTTTTGGTTGGTGCTAGAATGAAGATTCTTAACATCGACATGGGGCTAACATGTGTGGTACCTGTATTGTATGGACCAAGGTTTCATTTGTCTGACACTTTGTTATAATCTTTGCTATTAAAAATGAGGATAAAATTTGTTCAGATACTAACAAGGTGTCCATAATAAACTGCTCTGTTAGAGCATTATGAATCCTTAGTAGTCCTGTCCGTCTGTATTAGCTGTCCAGGGTTTTTCTTGTCACCTTCCCATTGACAGCTAATACATCCAGTTCTAAGAAGAGCACAGCAGGTTAAATAAAAGATTTTTTAAATATCACTTTAGAGCAAAAATACATTTATAAGGCAGTTTTCTAGCCCTGGGGTATTTCTTTTTCTCAGTCCTTGCAGCCTGGTCAAGGTTACTTTTAACAGTTCTCTAGGGAAACTGTGCTACTTTTCATATCCTTTGTTCAACTGGCAAGAAAAAGTTCCCAGTGCTGTACTTGCATCTGTGTCATGAGTGATGCAACATTTAAGACCCTAGAGAGGTGAATCTCACCTTCTGGCATTTATCCTGGAAATGTTTTATGGACTAACAAGTCCAGCTGTCCATTTAAATCACTAAGGATTGCCTCATAACAGCTCTTTCTTGCAGGATCTAGTACATTCAGCTAAACCACAACAGCACAACAAAAAAAGTCTGGTGACAGAATTAGGTTTAAAATCCTATTTTCTTCGCGCTTTATAATCATGTGTTTCATATGCAACATTTCTCAACAATTTAAAAACTAAATTTAGAGCATCCTACTCTTGTGTGGCAGATATTGTGTTTGTCCATCCATTCATCCATTTTCCATCATGCTTTATCCCTGCTGGGGTCACAAGGGGTGTTGGTGCCTATCTCCAGCTATCTAAGGGCGAGAGGCGGGGAACACCCTGGGCAGGTCACCAATCCACTGCAGGGCAACACAGAGACAAACAGGACAAACAACCATTGATACTGTGTTTAGTATTATTTAACTGTACTTATTTTTTTCTATTGAAACCACAGATTTCACTGTACACATTTCAATGTACAAAGCTGTTTATAACTGTGAGGCTTTCACTTGGACTTGATTCATTCATTTTCTCACTTTATACATCACCTAAATAAATGCCCAGAGACTTGTGACTTGACTTTCATATCAATGACTTGGGACTTGAATTGGATT
>NW_015150748.1:815143-828953 GCF_000732505.1 Cyprinodon variegatus
CTCCATCCATCCATCCATCCATCCATCCCTCCATCCATCCATCCATCCATCCATCTTTTTCTTTCTCTTTATCTGGGACTAGGTTGTGAAGGCAATAGTCTAAGCAGAGATACCTAGACTTCCCATTAGCAAATGTTCAGTTGCATTAGTTTCATCACATTTTTAAGTAAATATAGATTTTTAAAAAGAAAATATTTTCAATTATTTATATTTAACATATAATTCAACTTTGTTTAAAGTAAAAATATATCCCAGAGGACTTGAAATTTGAAGTATCAGACTTAGGACTTGACTTGAGAGTTACCTCTCTCAGCTTGAGACGCAAATTTAATTTGGGGATCAAAATTTGAGATTTTCTTGAGACTTGCAAAACAAAGACTTTGTCCCTCCTTTTACAATCCAGTGTAACCAGTGATCTTTGGAGTTCATATAGTGTTATTTTTACCCAAATATATGTATGTCTAATTTTTTTCTCTGTACATAGCCTTAAAGTCATCATTCGAAGTTGGAAAACGCATAGTAAAAATGCAAGACTGTAATGACAGGGTGTTCCACCTGGACTGATGGGCAAGGCAAAGAAAACATTAATCATAGAAGCAGCTATGAGTTTCATGCTGACTTTGGGGGAGATGCTTCAATCCACAGCTCAGGTGAAATAATTTCTAAATAGGACAACTGTTATTACACATCACAAATCTGATATTAATGAGCGGCAAAGAGGAGAGCCATGCTGAAAGAAACCATTTTTTGCAGTTTGCACGAAGCCATTCAGGGGAAACAGCAAGAAGAAGGTGCTCTGAACAAAATGGTTAATTGACTCTTGGGAATTTGGGGTATCTGGTACCAGAAAGCCACAATTAGTTTTAATACACTTTAGACACATTGCAACAGTTAGGTCTGCATAGAGCCTCATGAGGATTTCCCTTCTCTCCATCCAGGACTTGTATGGGTGTTGGGACAGGAAAGCAGCATCAGTAACATATCATCCAAGACACAAACAGTTAGGATTGTTTTCCTTTAGTTTGGCACTACAAAGCACTATTTACAAAAATCTGCCACGGAAGATACAGTTTCTTCCTTCCTAGTGTCTCTCTGATTAACACCATTAACTCCTCTCAGCCTTGTCAGCCACTCAGCTGTGAAAAAATAAACAGAGCCTGTCTTTTTTATAGAGGTACATACTCTACTGTAGGGATATGAATGTTTTATCTGCTGTTTGGTTGCTATTAGAAGTTGTTATATTTTACATAATGTCTGTAAGCTGTGCTGTTTTCTGACATTCCTTCCCAGTGATTCTGATCTAGATTCTGATTCTGAAAAAGGACCTTTAAAAGGAAACAAAAGTGTTGATTTGTGACTCTCCAAAAGCAAGTAGAAAACTCAAGTAGGGGGAAATAAAAACTACACAAACAATGCTAGGGTTCTCATATTGCAGAGCCAGCTATTTGGCTATTGGACGACTGACAGAAAGGATTATTTTTGGATCCAATCTTAAAGGAGAACCCTGACACTCTGTGGAGGTTGGATGTTTATGGCAACGCCAAGTAGACAGTTCCCAAAAAGGCTTGTTCTTCAGCTACCAGGTTAGAGAAAGACAATATTTCCCTCTGTTAGTATATGAACCCCCCTACAAAAACCATAATTTGGCCAAATCTGTGTCAGTCTAATACTTTATGGCAGAGATACTGTGTAGGGGTTTTAATGTCTAACTGTAGAACAGTAGAGGTATGAATACTTTTGCACCCATCGCTGTTTTGTTTCTCGTTTTGGAACTTAATGAGTATATCAAGTAGAGGGGTTGGACGCATGCCATACAGCTGCCATCTCCGACTTTACATAATTCACTCGTAAATTTCCACTTAGGATGCTTCAACTGGCAGGTCTGCCGCCTGCATCCACATGCAGCTGTCTTGATGTAGAACTGTGGGCTTCGAGTAAAGCTTGTTTTTATGTAATTAGTAATGCTACCTGTACAGTTCTATTTAAGTAGCCAGTCCAGCAACAGTTTGGTGTCTTTATGAGAGATTATTAGAAGAATACAAACGAATAAAAAGGAGTTTGTGAATGACTTTCCTGCCGTTAATCCCCTTTTGATTTACTTCTTCTCTCTTCATTTTCTGTCCTCTTTCTTCTCTGCACTTCTTTGCTCGGTATCCTCTTTCCCTCAGGTTTTGAGTGACACTACAGTCCTCCTTTTATATCTGCTGAATTCAGCTGCTGCAGCTCGACACACACACGCACATACACACACTTTTTAAGACATAAAACAATGTCAGCAAGAAGGATTTTCCTGGCGGCCTGCTCTACTGTGTATTGTATGATCTTGGATGCATTAAAGGCAAACCTCTGCAGTCACACCTATTTAGTCGCGCTCTCACTCCCTTTCTATCAGCACCAGAAAATTGAATTTCTATCGCTGGTTGTTCCCTGTGATGTCCCTGTCCCAGATAAGTCACTCATGTCCCTCTGTGCATGTAGGCAAAGGCAAACACCGGCAAGACTGTTTGTTGGTAATTGTTATTGGCTATTTCTTTGTGTTTTTCAAGCTGTATTTTTATTTTTTTTTTATGATTTTGATGTTAAATCTAAAATATATTTGATTTATCAACAAAGAACATGGAAAATGTCAATACTTTTCTACTTTGCTTGTCTAAATCACTCGTATTGAGTAGTTTGTCTTTATTGCCTAAAATAGAAGGTATTGTTGAGAGCTGCTGTGCTGCCATCCAACTAACTAACCATTAATCCAACCAACCTGCAATCCAACTAGTTATCCCAACAACCAGTATTTAAACCAGATAACCAAAATGTGTTCAGTAATGTGTCCAGTGGATTGTTTTTTTAAATTTTACGGAATGACCTGGATGACTGAGAATCTTCATCAGCATAACTGAACAGTTACACAACTTGCCATCTGGCTGCTTTATAAGAACTATTTGTATTAATTAATTATTTTGATGTCTAATTTACCTGCAATGATTTAAATTATTTTCTATAGATTGACCATTTAATACCCTGTATTTATATGTACCACAAAATGAAACACATCACATATTGATTAGTTGAATATACTAAGAAAAAGGGTCGAGCTTTTTGAATGTTAAATCTGTTTACATAGAATTAGAAAAAAACAGAAACAAATTACTCTTTATTACAGCTCCAAAACAAAGGAGATTCAGCTGGTGTACAAACTGACTCTAAGCAGTACACAAACCAAGTGTATATGCTGTTATAACCAGAGGCGGCTGGTCAATAGAGGGCGAAAGGGCGCCGCCCCATACACCCAATTACCTTGATTAAGACATGAAAAAAAATAAAAAATAAAATTTAAATTATAAAATTAAAATATTTCTAAAAAATATTAATATATTTTTTAGATGTCCAAGATAAAAAGTTCATTTTTAATGACAAGTAAAGCTGTTTCGTTTGTCGTCGGATTGGTAACATATTTCCGCCCTGGGGCGCAAAAATCTTTGGCCATGAGCTCGCGTTAAAACTTGCGCAGTAGCTCCTCTGCAAAACAAAAGGATATAAGATCTTGGGGTGCAGCTCCTCCTGAGCTGACAGGAACTAGATCTTGGGAAGCAGCTCCTCCTGAGCTGACAGGACCTATCGTCACAGTCATAGTGTGGCTGATGGACAGGTTGAGTCCCGGAAGTGAAATTCCTCAAGCAAACTTATCAAGAGGTGAAAGCATTTGGACCTGATCAGCCTAACATAAAAATTAATCAGCAGTCCAAAGACAGATGGAGACGCTTCACTCTGTCTTTTTCCAGGTCCTGGTTAAACTACAAGGCTTGGCTAACTGCATGTAGTGAGGCTAATGCTTTATTCTTCTTTCCCAGCTTCCTTTTTCTAATCAGGATGAATATAAAGCACTTTTTAGAAAAGACAAAGAAGCATGAAGAATCTGGGATTCACATGGAATATAATATAGTGTACTTTTTCTAGGTGTTTGTTAATTTGCATAGTTGCTTTTAAATAAACGCCTTCTCAAAAAATAAATAGTTTTTATATATTTAAACAATATAAGCTGACTAATAGCTTCTCCATTATTAAACTGGTACATTACTTTTTATAGGATTGTGAAACCATATTGGACAATGCAAAACAAAGATTTGCATTCATAAAGCCTCAGAAGGGCAAAATTTATGTACATTAATAAACATATACATAAAACCAAGTTTTGTTTTTATAAAGTGTTTTAATAATGTTTATTGATTTTGGCATTCATATAAATATACTGCTGTGATAACTTAGTATTCGTATGATTGGTTTTTGGTTTACATCTATTTTGAATTTATATATCCCTCCCTGGAGAAAACTCCACCAGCCTCCACTCGTTATAAACCTATATAATTTATAGGTTTGGATAAAATGTTTTTAGTTTGAAGTTTTCATGGGATCTGCAGCAATCACGGTGGAATAAGCGGGCGGTTGTCCCTGTTTCACAGAAACCTTGCAGAGTGTCCAAACCTTCATTTTTATATCACTTAACTTTAACTTTAGACCCATATATCCTCATCCTCTAAAAAACCTCAGAGGTTGGCTGATTATGAGCATTAAATGATAAATTCATAAAATGCATAACTAATTTAAACCTATTGATGTTTACTGATTATTATTTTTCACATCAGGCCTGAAATCAGCCTTGCCATCTATATCGTCCACCTATATCCTGTTTACGGTTGAAGGGCTATTTTCCTTCCCTGCTGTCATTACCTGATACACCAAGAAGACCCAGAATAAGTCATTACCCTGTCACAGAGCTGCAGCTTGACGGTGTTGTTTGTGTGCTTCCTAAATCTCTCCAAATTAATTGATTTCTTTATCCCTGTTTGGGTTAAACACCTTGCAGACTTTGTGAACATCTGATGACTGACTGAGTAAAAGTGCTACCACAAAACTGCACACACTGTGGGAAAACAATGACTTAACTCATGTTATCCACACTCACACGCGTCAGGCGAATCGAGCAGTGCGTGACAGATGGCTCCAAACCCTGCAGATGTTTATGTGGGTGTAGTTAATGTCATTTGTGAATAAAGATCTCTTGTTTTTTTCTAATTGAATCTTATGATGTGCATGGCTCATGGGACAGAGCGACACTTGCAGGCAGGCACAGATTTGTATTTTTTTTCTATGATGTATTGGGGTTTCAGTAAACGATGCTCTGAGAGACACTGATCCATTAGCTGTTGGTGGTCTGTCAGTGGGCAGGTGGGGCTGTCTGGTGCCTCACTGGTGGTGCACAGACATCTGTGCGAGTTAGAGTGAGAGACATTTGGAGCCAGTACACTGTAAGCCAGGAGGACTCAGCCATCCCTATATTTGGTATCTGAGCCCCGTGTGTGTTTGAGTGTGCTCATGTGTTCCTCTACGTTTGTTGCCTTGATTATCTTTGACCTTCCATCTGAATGAGGAATTTCACGGAATCGCTCTAAAAGAGCACAGTGGAGCATAATGCACTGAACTAATTAATGTGAGATAATAATTAGCTGCTTTGTTTATCCCTGTGGGGAACTTCTGAGCTCTTCAGAGGTCAGAGAGAGAAAAAAACCTGGGGTTAACGATCCTGCTCTTGAACTCCTGCAAACAGAGAGGACTCTAAATGGGTGTATTTGTAAGTCAGAAACATTCCAACAAAACGAACATAATCCGTCTGGCTTTGGCTCCACATTTAATTCTTACCAAGGAATGAAAGACATTTACTGGAGTTTCATGTTACGGCTCATGATCCAGTATTTGATTCATTGCTTCAAAGATGAGCTCACCATTTGATATGATACGCCTGTGGCTGTGTGATTATGTTCTGTTATTGCATGAAGTCAGGCAAAAGCAAAGTCCAAGGTACACCCAGAAAATCTGGGTGTACCTGATCAAAGATTACCACAACTTGGCCGTAGTGTATTTTGCTTGTAAAAGGAAATTTTCCCAAATTACATAATTAAGGACAAAGACTCATTTCCACACCAATAATATGTTAGAGTACATCCAAAACCTCTTTCCAAAAGGAAACACATTTATTCGCAGTGCTTGCACCACACAATAGTTTTGTGGTGAACCCGAAAAAGGCAGAACAAAAATCCTGGGGCACAAGAACTTTGGTGTGTTTGAGACTGATTCTATGATCAAATTTTATGTATGACTATGCTTGCAAAGCCAGTAGATAACATAGCTTAAAGGTATAGTGGAGGATTTTCACAAATTTTTGAAAAGACCCGCCCTCTCCACCCTCTCAGAAAATCGCAATGCGCAACCCTGTACCTGTTCCCAAGAGGAAACGCATATTGAACCTGTGCGAGAGCATGCACAAGCCCATTTCTCCTCGTGCATACGTTGTTTAAAAGTTGCTGTTTGCATCGCTCATACAAGCTTACTTTCCAAACATAAGTACTCACCACCAATAAGTGGAAATGGGGACAAGCACGGAGAACGGCCTTACGTAAACATTTCACTACAATGATTGACAATTAGGTGGACAACTTATTTTGATGATCAACCCAGGAAAAGAACATCCTCGACTATACCTTTAAAGTAACATATCAACAAGAAAAGCCCTACATTAATCTGGGGATAATCTCCACTCTTTTTTTTTTTTGTTCCCTTCTCTATAAAACTGATGTCGGTTTTAACATGAGCCAAATACCTTACAATTTCTGATCGCACTGCAGCCTTTGATAAGGCAAAGTTGTCATTTATATATTAGTTTGAAGATATCCCTTCTTTTTTAATCTAGCCTAGAAAACAAATATCAAATCTGGCTGTAGAGTAAAGGATTCACCTCTGAACCCCACAGGCGAGGGCAAACCCCAAAGGACTCAATGTTGATTAAGCCATTATTCTCAAAGACTCATCCAAAGTAAGGTATGCAGAAAGTCAGATATTTTTTCCGTCTAATCTCTTAACTTTGCTGTGGTTTGTTTTAAAAAGAAAGGGTTAACTTTTGGTCCTTTATTCCATTTCAGTAATTGAAAATGCTTATTGAGTAATTACCCCTAAATTATCAGAGTAGATTAGTTTTTTAATCCAGCTATAAATTCATTTTCTAACTATATTAATTATCACAATTCTAGTCACAGGACAAATACATTGCAAACCATCCAATGTAACCTTACCCTAAAATAGCTTTACATGCAATAAAAAAACAAGCATAATAGAAGATGAGGTGGTATTGGTAGTGATGTGACCTAAATAATAAATTTCCAAACTGATACAATTCAAGCACATCATACCCCCTGTGTTACTCAGACAGGACAGTCAGATAATCTGGTTTTGTCTACTTTAAATCTGAAGATTCATCCCTATTACTTCCTCTATAATCTTTATCTGTTTAGTTTAATCCAGTTTCCAATAACCTACTAATTCAGTATAAGCTGTTTTAAACTCACATGATTCAGTTCACTGCAGCATAATCCCATTTCAATCTGGTATTATCAGGTCTCAAACAGCTCAGTTCACACTGAGAGTGAATTTGTTTTTAGTTGCAGTCGGAGACTTGACTATGCATCTTCATCGTTCTCTGCAGGAAGGCTGTTACGATTGACCCATAAAGTGGACAGATGGAGTCGGGTTGGTCTGTGACTGCGTGAGTCTGTCTCTACCAGCAGTAGCCTCCTCTGGCCTTGTAATTTTGGCCAGATATCCATCTTGGAGACACACAAACACATGCAAGCACACATCCACACACACATAGAAATTCAGGCACCTTACATACAAAAAGAACCGCTCAAACTATTATTACCTTAATTTAAATTGGAATGTACCTGTATGGTACTAACACGTCTTTGTGCTGATATCTAAAAAGCATTTTCTTAGATGCTAATGCTTTTCTTTCAGCTTATTTATATATTAATAACCATCATAACTAAAGTGCACCTCAGAATATATTAAACCACAATTATTTGCACTGTTTGTTCTCAAAGTAGTAAAGTGCAAATGGCGTAGAATACATGCAGTCTTCTTGTTCATTAAAGTGGTGGTAGACCCTACAAAGAGCCCTAAAGTAAGATAGGCAACAAAGTGGCCGAGATAAGCAGGAGGACTTGGCAGTTTGGTTTGATGACCTAAACTTCCCTCTGTCTCAGGAGCCTTGCAGCTGCTCTCGCTGTCCTGTGTGTGATGATGTCAATAAGCAGCTGCAGTTTAGTAATGATACTGACAACCCACCCAGACTGTCCAACAAGGACACCTACACCCAATGACCCACATACATTCATATAAATCAGTCTTGTTTTGTTCGGTTCAGTGCAACAAATTAGTTTAGGTCAATTGATTAAAGGTGATGCATACAGAAAGTGTCTTGTTTTTCTTTTGTGTAAAAACTGTTGAGTGTTGCCAAAAGGCAAAAGCATACAGTTGTTTCACAAATTCTGTAATCAACAGAATGTAAATGTATGCACAATTATAGGCTCTCACAGTGCCTTGCGAAGTTTCTGTATGAGACAGATGAACTGTGTAACCCAATAAGACAGGTCAGGAATGAAGTTGTTGGAAACATAGACATAGTAAAATGAAAATTTAATGCCAAAAACTAAGCAAATCAAGTCATGAATCTACATCGAAACTAAAAGGTCTTTGGGAAATCCAGACAGGCTGCACAGTTCCTGTTCTCAGGCTGAAGAAACTTTCAAAAAGACAACTATTTTAGAGCCCTCCACATATCTAGCTTTTTTATTTGCAAGCGACAAGAGGTGATTGAAAGAAACCCATGACCTTTGCAACCTTCAACCTTTGCCACGTCCTGAAAAATTGTGCCCTGGTAGGATTGAACTTAAATTATACTTGTTGGCATGGATATAGAACTTTTTTACTCAACGAAAACATGAACAAATAATGCCCAAAATAAAATATGTGGGTGGCAGCATTGTGCTGTGGGAGTTTATTAAAGGCTGCAAAATACTGTAGCCTGAGTCAGATATCTCTCTTCTCTCAATTCTCTAAACATACTGCTAAAGCAGTTTTGGATAGCTTTATACCAATGTGCCAGAATTTCTCTAGTCAAACTCTAGATCTTAATCTAATTGAGAATTTGTGGCAAGACTAGAAAATTGATGATTTTGGATGTTCTCCCTGTATTCTGACTGAGATCAAGATCTTTGATTAAAAAAAAAGAGCCAGTAAATGTCTGTCTCTAATGTGTAAAGCTTTTGGAGACAAATATAATAAAGATAGGGTGAATTAAGTGATTACTGTAGCTTTGTGTTGGTAATCAAACGGTGTCATAAACTGAAGGTGTACTCCCACCACTGGCCTTCAATCTCATTACAAACACTTAAGCAAATGTAAATTGCATCACATTTTGAAAAGTTGAGTCATCCTATGGAACCCTTAGACATTCTTCCTTTTTTGTTCCTTTTCCAGTGGCTTCAGACGTCATCACGCTCTAATATGGGAAATGCTGAGTTCATGTCTGGCATGGAAAATTTCCTGCTCTTCACAATGATGTGTTTTGGTACCAAATCGAGGCACCGTTTGATCTTATGTAGACAGGTACCCGCTAATAGCCATCCCTACATTGCACTTTTAACAAACTTTTCCAGAAACGTAATGCCATTCTTGAGTGTGCTGAAAATCATGCATTAATACTGCTTGTTGACCTGCTCTTTGAAATCTGTTTCCTTTTTTCCCATGGATCCCTTTCATCTTCATAGAATTCCCTCTTAGCCCACACAGGGAGTCACATTTTCTAATTCCCTTAAAATCCATCATAGTAAATCATCTGCAAACAATTCTTTGTAATAACTTACAGAATTCCTGTTCCAAAAGTCAAAGCCACCCTCGTTTAAGACCTCTGTCATCGGGTCCACAGCTGTTCTTGTGATCATAGAGATTATTCTGACTCAGTCAAGAAGGAACCTTGAGTTCGGGGAGCTGGTTTGAATCAGTGTCACAATCCTCACAGTCATCACCTTGTTCACTAAACGTACATTTTGGTACTTCTTTGCAAGCGCAGGTCTGCCTGATCTGCTTGTGATCAAGATTTGAACCGAAACTGTGGGATCTCAGGCTGATGCAACACAGCTGAATAGACTTCAGAGTTAAGACGAAGGCAAAGACTTCAAAGATTTGAGGAGTGTTGAATTATCTACTTCGATATCTGGCTCCTTCTTTTTTTTTCTCACAGTTAGTGATTACTGCCTTATCGGTATATTTTACGATTTGATCTAAACCTATATCCTATGAGGCATTGACTATGCTTCAAACAAGGTAAGGTAAACAAGACATTTAAGCACAATTCCCACTTTTATTTTAAACTTACTTGATAAATAAAGTATTGTGTAAAAGAAAAGTAAAAATAAAGATTTTCTAGGGTAACAAAGCAAAGCACACAAGAACAGCAACTGTTTCTTTTGGAAACCAAATCACTTTGAAGAGTGTTGTCAAGTAGAGGGTACTATACTCTCTTGACTGGTCTTTAGAGGGGATATGCATGTTTTTTTTTTTGGCTCTAGTCTTTGAAGATCCAGCCCTATAACGACACTGATTTGAGCTGCACTCTCTAACCATCTGCCTTTCCATCTGACACCACAGTGGGTTCTTTCCGTTTCCTTTTTAATGATTTTATTCTTCGCTTATGTACCTCCCTCCCCCTCTGTATCACCAAACTCTATCCCTCCTGCAGCGATCTCTTCTCTGTAAGATGTCTCTATATTGTGCTGAAGTTGAAATACATTCTGGAGTGTTATTCATTGTTGCCTGAGTTCCATAGCAAATGCACTTATTTTTAGTTTCCCATGGAGAAGAACATTTTCTCATTAGCTCATTTTTGACCATTACTGAGGTAATGGAGGATGAAAGAGGTTCTGAGCCTGACTGTATGTTTCTTTTTGTGAAACAGAAAAAGTCAGAAAGGAAAGCCGAACAGTTCTGCTCTAACACAGCAGTCTATTACTAATTGTCAAGTTTTTCTTTGTTTTCTTAAAAACAGAGTTTGACCCAATAAGTTTGTATTCAAATAAGTGGCTTTTTTTGTATTTTATTCTTATAATGTATTGTTTTTTAAATGGTTTCCATCTTTCAACAAGAACAGAAAAAAATCATTGAATAAAGTTTTAAGCCTAAATCAAAATGATGTTTATAAATGCTGTTCTCTATCAAGACATTTTAAGAAACAGAAATCCAATTTATTTAAAATTTTTTACTGGCATTGATTTGTTTGTTGCTATATACTTCTGTGCACGTTTTCCCACAAATGGAAACAATTATCCTGCATTTGACCTGCTCAAATGATTAAATTTGACAAGCATAGAGGATGTATACCTGCAGTTTTTGTCATGGAGCAAATTTTATTGTCAATCAAAACACAAAGCAGCATTTTTATGAAGTTTGAAGATGTAAAAAGAAAGCCACATATGCACCGAATTGTCCCTCATAAGTTTCCTTGTATATCACTATTTGTTTGTTTTTTTTTAAAGTAAAGTCACAATAATCTTATTTGATTTAACAAATGTAATTCAATGATTCTTTTAGGACTTTGCATAAAACCAAAAAACCCCAAATCTTTAAAAGATTTTTTAAAATATTTTCATAAATTAATGTAGTTAGCTTTAGCAAAATCATATCATGAAAATGAAGGAATTATTTCTGCCGAGCAGGAGACTGAAAACTAATAGAATATGCTCTTATTTTGTAATGTCCTCTGACTGCTGGATGCATCTGTCTCCTTTGGAAGCTAAACCATTGGTACCAACTTAGTGCCTGAGGTGAATTTATCCCAAGGTAGATTTATATTCACAATATTAGTTTAAAAAAAAAAGGTTATTTTTATTTAAAAAAATTTACCGATTAATTTTTGGTAACTTCTTCTACTGAAAACATTTGGCAGCTGGTGAATGCACTTTTTCTTTATATGCTCAGGGCTTTTGCATCCATCCTAACGATCTTACAGGTGGGTGATTTCTCACTCATCATTCTCTGGACGCAGATAGCGCTTATCTCTTTAGTTCTCAACATCAAATTGTATTTGTTCTGTAATCGAGCTGTCCTAATTCCTTCTTCCCGCACCGTGTAATATGACCTTTACTTTGCAGATTAGTGTGTGTTTTGTAAAACTGTTTTATGTCATTAGTATTAGTAGAAAGGAGCTATTTAGGATACATTTGTTTATTAGAAAAATGTAGCTCAAGGCTTTTTACGCATCTCCGCTAGTAGTGCCATTAGATATAAAGGATGCTGTAAATGTACTACATAAGTGCTGCATATTGACCTGATTATCTTCTCTTCAAATGTACAATCATGTAGATTGCAGTTTTTTTTTGTTTCTCTGTTTTGTTACATCAATCTGCCGTTTTCATTTCAATTGGAACATCGCATTTTAGTTGCACAGCATTTTTTCCCTTTCAAAGTTCTTTCTCTTTTGCTTTACATTTTAATTAGCTTAGTAGTCATAATATCTGTCTCTTATGTCTAAAGGTTTCCCAACTGCAACGATAAAGGTATTTCCATCTATATATTTATAGTTACACACGGTACGGACATGGAGGTCAGCAGCAGTGATGTGATACAACTGGAAACTGTTTTATTTAAAGCTTTATTTAGTTGTTTTTCATATCAATAACAACACAATAAAACAGTTATGATTAAAACAAAAAGCCTCAGTCCATATAGTCAAAAACATTTGGTACTGCAGCCAATAGTGACAGGCTGTTGCTTGAGGCAAGCAAAGTGGGAGTGTTTTATGTCTCTAGCCTGCTGTTGCATTGCGTCCTGCAGCTCTATCCAACTATCACTGTTTTAATCCTATTCTGTCTCACTTATCCAAATGTTTCTTATCTAGTTCTTTTTATGCTGTCATGATCCATTTTCTCCTAATTATAAACTCTAATCTAGTTGATTTCACAAACTATGACTCTTATAATGATTTCTTATATCATTGGCTCCTTCTAGGGAAATCAAAAGATACCAAATATCAAAGATCTGCAGCCTTTAACCCCCGGGGTTCAGGCCCTGCTGCCAAAGCTCCGCCATACGTGCATCTGTCTTTTCTATGCACTGGCTCTGTTACAGGGTTTACAAGCTCCACTTGAGCTGGAATTATTGACTACACTGGTGAAGTTGCTCCCACAAATGATATTTGGCCCTCCGGGGCTACATGGAGTTACAAACTGTGAAAAATGTGAAAATAGAGCGAGAACTGACTGGCTTTGAACACGATGAAGTGAATATGCACCTCTAATACATGGGGTGGTTTCCCCTGTGATGGAGGGGTTTTGTATTGCTGACCTGCCAGAGGACGGCTGACAGCTCCACGCATGACTGGATTCAGTGAAGAGAGAGAGGAAGCTAGAAAAACATTTGAAAACCATCTTTTAATGCTTACATTGTATTTATAGAGACATTATAAATAGGAAATCACAGATTCCCTGTATAGTTTCTTCAACATAATCTCAGTGGTCCTTGTCAACTTTAACTGTCATTGGAAGCTGTTTTTAGATTACAGATGCCCTGCCAGTTGCCACTCCATAGCAGGGTCTCACTCCCCTTTAAGTGAACATTCTTATTTATGATTTTTGGCACCTAATGCAGTTGAGCAAACCAACAGAGTTTAAATGATAAGATAACTTTGTTCTTCTGCTTTGATAGCTAAGACAAATCAGCGTATATTGCACAATAAGTCTGTGTTTTTTATTGAGCTAATGTGTTTTTATTGTGTTTTAGCTCTCAAACTAGTGTTTAAGTTAATATATTTGATGTATAGTTATGTTCACAAAGAAGCAACAGAAATTTTAATTATGAAATGGTGTACATAAATTACTATAGCTATGGAGGGATTTGATAGTTTCACTTTTCACTCGAAAATAATCAAATC
>NW_015150748.1:829242-859236 GCF_000732505.1 Cyprinodon variegatus
GCTTGTCCCGGGTAACTGAGCTCCTCACCCGATCTCAAAGGGTACGCCCAGCCGCTCTGTAAAAGGAACTAATTTCGTCCGTTTGTCTTTGTGATCTTGTCCTTTCTGTCAACTGCCACTTTCCAAATGCAAACCATGAATGTAGGGGAACCTTCTTTGTCCAAGCCGCTGCCATCCGTATTTTTGCAGTAAGTCAAACAACCATGTGCTTTTTCAAATTTGTGAAAGCTGATAATCCTTGTTCTATGTCCCTCTTGGCCTCCAGAACATCCGCTTTGATATTGGTTCTGACCATTTTTCGATTATCAGTTCAGAGTAGCATTTGAAAAGTGTTTAGCTAGTATTCACTTTCCTTATTCCTGTGGAACAAATTTTCTTGGATTTTTCTTTTTTTATGTCAAATGTTTTAATTCTGGCCCAATTCTTCTTGATGAATACAAAAAGAACATTCTCCTTTAGTCATATATTGTTTCTTTATTCCAATTCTGAGACTTAATCAGTTGCTGTTTTGAAAAATAGTGAGCTTAGTCTTTACAATAAACTGTATGCAAGGGAAATGAAGTGTAGGTGTTTCAGAAGGCTGCTTTTCTCTTAGTCTCTTTCTCAATAATCTGACCCACTATGGTTTGTTACATCTGTCCTATTTGCTCATTCCCCACAGTAGGTGTCATTCCTTCATCCCTCCCATGTGGCCCACTTCCCAGTTCCACTTCACTTTAGCATATGTGTGTGTATGTAAGGCGAATCATTTCTAAATAAGATGTTTGCCAGAATGGAGGCTTAATCTTCTTTATAGAGAATGAACCTAGGCAGTTGCACACAGAGGTAATCTGCATCTTATTTTTTACAAAAAAGATTTAAAAAAAATATTTAGGAGAGGTAAATCTACCATTCTTTTCTGGCAATTTTTGCAAAGACCAGCAAAACTAAAGACATTGTCTTATGAGGTATTTCTTGTTTTTTTTTTTTTTCAGAGACTTGGGAGGAGGGTTTGTTGGACTGAAATATGTTTTATACCGAGCTCCATTGCTCTTCTTCTTCTCTGATCTTTTGGTTGTAAATCAGAACAGATATAGCAGATCTGCTGTTTCCCATTAGGGTAAGGATGACAAGTGAGTGCATATGTCTGACAGATTAAAAAGAGCTGAACCCTTGCTGGTAAGACCCCTGCTCTGGTTTTTGTAGGATCTGAATTTGTGTCCAGTCTGCTTAGGGATTTTGAAACTTGATTCCTTTTTAGACATTTAAATCACTTTGTTGGTTCTTGGCAGAACAGCTTTAATTTACCCACATTGGATGATTTACCAGGATAAACAATCTGTTGGTGGGGGTCAGACCCCCCCTCAGCATGCCAATCAGATTTAAGCCCAGGCTTGACTTGTATGTGGGTAGAAACCTGTGCCTTTAGAAACTACATTTCAGATTATCAGAGAAATGTATTTGTGTTATTTGAAATTTAATACCTTGTTATGATTTATTTATTTTTTTATTCATTGAAACAGAATTTAGGGTTTAAAGGAGTTAATTTGCTTTGGAATCATATTCCGTAGCATTAAAATTCAATTAGTCTTTTTTCACTTTTAGTGAATATAGACTAATAGACTAAACTAACATTCAGTTTCTGTTTGGAAGTCATTCGTTTCAATTCAGTTTTTTTTATATTGAGCCAATTCACAACACATGCAATCTCAAGGTATTTCACTGAGACTACATTTCGATTTGTAAAAAGATTCTGTTTAAGATAAAACTTGATTGCATGGAGTTATTTACTGGTTCCAGGTTCATTAGCCATTCAGTATTTAACCACCGACTCATTATTTCCGTTTCACATCAGGTTCAACCTCTACTTAGGCATTTTGAGCTAAAGCAGTGGAGGCTGAGTTTAGGTTAGAATGCAAAAGGACCAATTATAACAAGTTTCATTAAAATAATTGTCACAGTTATCCAATCTTTAGCTACATTATATGTTAACGATGCTAAATTAGCTTTGTGTCCTGCCTTTATTTCATCGTTCTGAGTTTCTTCATTGATCCCTTTGTCTTAGTGAAGTTTTTGAACATTAAGTTCTTTTTTTTTATTTTTCAGAGGTGCAGTTACTGTTCTGTTTCTGATCACTAGATGCATGATTCAAGAACACTTGATTTGTTTTTCTCCTGTTGTGGTTGTTAGGAGTCCAAAGGCCTTCAGGGGGGCTGTTGTCTACTAAAGGCTGTTTCCTACTTCATGTTCCCAGATTGGCTCTGTTAAAGTGATTTATTGATTCCATAGAGTGGTAGTAATCAAGCATTGCTGTAACAAGTGTCTGAGAGATTGTTGTTGATTAAATGACAGTTAATTCTTACTTTTCATGGTTAGTTTGGATCAATTTTTCCTTTTTTTTTTCATCAATTGAAATCCACAATTTATATTTATTCAGGTTATCTTTAATGTCAATATTAAGTTATTGCTCTGAAATATCTTTAATGTCTAAGGGGATTTTTTTTTTCTTCATAGCACTGCAGATTCAGTGTACACATAAAAGCTATTTTGAGTAATATATGAATATTTCTGCTTAGATTAAAACTTAAATATGAATGTAAATTAACATGTTGAGGTATGATATTAAGATTTATTTATGAACTGAGGAAAGCATCAAACTCAATTTTGTATTTTTCTGTAGCAAGTATTAAACTATAACCCTGTCTTCCTCCAAGTCACTGAGCCAGTGCTGAAAAAGAGCCATCCGAACCACTTTCTTGAAAAAAAGCAAATACTCTAAATATTTCATGTTAAATATATATAATTCACATCCCTATGTGATGAATTATTCATGGTCTGGTGGGATTTTGTGGATACTTGTCTTTGTTACTGATAGCCTGCTGTTTTATCTCAGTGACAGCCTGTACTGTATGTATACATGTGATTTTTCTTCTTCCCCCTGGAGGTGGCAGGTCTCGCACTCATCAATTTGATAATCACCAATCATATATTTTGTGGTGAGACTTGCCTTCCGCACCTCTTATTGGCAGGGAGGAGAAGCCATCTTTAATGAGAACATTAAAAGTTGAATAAACCGCAGTTGGTGAGTGCGAGGGAATGACCTCTAAGCTGAGTCATCGACTGAAGCTGAGACGAGGTTCTGTGGTGAGTCAGAAGGGAAGGACTTAACAAGCAAAACAGATGAGGAAAAGAGCATTTTTGCACAAATAAACTGCTTTCTAATGGCTAAGGTTACCAGATCCAGACGAAGCAGCAGAGTGTCATGAGAAAACCACTTTGGAGCAAATGTATGGCCATCCTTATTTTAAGGTTTGTGTTTGAGTGACGGAATACCTGAGCCTCTCCCTGGTCACGTCACTTTGTCTGATTGTAAAAAATGTCAGTGTTAGCCTCGAGTGTTTACGTGCACGTCTGTGTGCTCACAGCAGACTAGTTGCCCACCCAGAGAATATAGCACCTGATCCAGCTAACCCGTCTGCCCCACAGCCATTACATGCTGCTACCCAATCCCTCAACGTGTCCCTCTCAGCTCTCTGGGGTCTCAAAGAAGTGCAGAAACAACAACTACACACACATGTGCTGTGTCAATGTGGGTTTAATAATTTTCTAAACCAATGGAAAACTTATGGAGAGAATTTTGTTACATTGTTTTTGCAACAACAATGTAAAATGGAAATTTGGGGGAAAAAAATTACCTTTTGCTTCTTTCTCAGGTTTAATTTTTTTTCATTTGTCTGTTAAGTTAACTTTTCATGTTTAATTTGTTTTAGTTTCTCCTTTTCAGATCAAGTTTCACTCATTGCAGTCGTTATCAATTTGCATTTTAGAAATCGCATTCTCCTCCTTTCTGGGGAGGGGCTTTTCTCTAGACTAAGGTTTATAGACGCATTTCTCTTGCTCTGCATTTATGTTAGCAACATTTTTAGCAGACAATGTGTGCATCAAAAACAAGTATTAGTGTTGGGCTTGATGTGAAAAAAAGATGTTTTCTCTGAAACACAATTTGAATATAATTCAGTTCATGGAAAAAGAGAAATTTCTAAAATATAATATCCCCCCAAATTATACATTTATTATTATATATTTACAATAAACGATTATAATATACAATATATATTATTATTATATAATATATAATTATTATTAATCCCAAAAACAAAAAACAAAGTTACTTTCTTAACCTTTTTTATTTCTGCACTGCCGTTTTTTTCAAATTTTGATTTACAAAACATGTTCTCTGCTTGCAAAACAACGGAATAAAATTCACATCTCAACATCCCATCCTTTATATATTCTGTTTGTCATGTCGTAGCCAATATACACATTTACATGCTGCACCGTGGAGTATGTTGAGCTCACAAGATAAGCTAATGTACAATATCTGGCTCTCAGGAACAAGACAAGACAAGGTTATAGCTGTATTTGGTTAATATTATCTCACTGTTTGGAAATTCTGGTGTACAGCAGTAGAAAGAAAAAAGCTTACAGATAGACATGAAAAAGTATAAAATTTTTGAGCTAAAGACAAAAACACATCTCAGAAAGAAAAAAAATACTGTGCAATATACTGTTTACAATAAATTTGATCTGTTAAATATTAAATTAAAAAAACAAAAAACTGCTAATAAGCATGCTTGCAGAAAAGCAGCTCCAGAGCAGGTAAAAAAAATGCGGAAATAGTCATTAAGATCCATGCAAAGGCTTTGATGTTATGTACATAACCTTTATGATTGCATATTAGAGAGTGCAAAAAGTGGTATGCATGGTAAAAAACAGGTACTAATGGATGTATTTACAAAGACTTTGCAGATCACAAACATTTTTCTAAAACTTAAAAACACATTTCTGATGGCACTTAATAAGCACATTTATAAGGCATCATATTAAAGGGACAAACATATAGATATGCATTTCTTTAAAAGACTAACTTATAGTGATATATTTCAATATTTGGTATCTGTGCTTCTTTGTTTTTATTACGAAGAATTAATACATGCTCTGAACATTATTACCATGGCAGCCAGCCATTTTAGCAATCAATAATTCAGAAAGGGCAACACAAATTTACTCAAATAATCTACACCTACGGGTAACTTTGACCTCTGATTACATAAGATCAAGATTGTTTTTTTTAGACTCCAGTCCAAAACCAACAGCTGGGCCTCTAATGTCTGTGCAAGTCAGAGACACGCATCTTTGACTAAGTGACTAAGATCCCAGCAACTTAGAGTCAAGTCACGATTTCTACAGACACGTCACAAACAATTAGCCGGCAGTTTATAAGGAATTGTTGCCGGGTGACAAACAATACTGAAATCTGTTTGTGGTTCACAGATTTGCTGCCAAGCTAAATGGTTTTTTTCACTATTTTAAAAGAATAGCAACTGCATTTTATTGTCTCCCGGTCAAAATCTAAATGATTTGTGTATTTATTAAAGTCAATTATTATACGATTAAATATGGAATGTAGCTTTGAGATATTATTGCGTTTAGCTGGCTAATTGACATGACACATGGACCTAGGGTCCTAATTTCTTGCCCTGTCAGGATTAATTAATGTGTCATAGGAATAAGCCTATCAACTAAAGTATTAGTTATGGTAGAAATACTTGATCACCATTAGATAATTGATGTATATAATAGCAGATAGCTTGTATCACCAAATTGATAACTTAAACAATGACAACTATTGTTAAATATCATATAAACCTTTCCAGCACTATTACTGAGAACGTAACAATAACATTGCTATCATTAGTATTCATAAGGCCGTGTCCTTATGCATGCATCTACTTGGCAGTGAAATCTTAATGACTCAGCAGCTTTGATCTTAGACTTTTTCTTTCTTTTTGCACCTCTGCTCAGTGTTGCTGACTCACTCCACTCCATTAATTCCTCCACCTCCATTAATACCTCCATTCATTTGGTCTTATTATGATAAATACACATAAAAGTTATTTGTTTAAGAACAACTAAAAATAAACAAAGTTTTAAACACATAGATAAGATTTAATAAGCCCACATGGTGCGGTCATTTAATTGGAAGATGTTTGTATTCAACTAGAGGGAGCTAGCTGCCTAGAAATTCATAAAGTCATAATAAATTATAGGACTCCTTTAACCCTTTATAGGGCAACTTTTTGATCCCTTGCATACCCCTTACAAATGGAGTCCCCTCCCCATCCCTCAGTGAGGTCTAGAAGCACAAGATCTATATCCAGCCATTCAGCAAAGATGCTGCTACATGGCTATACATCTTATTTTGGCATTTGACCAATTAGATGAGCCCTTGAATGATATAATATCTACTGTAAATTAAGTAAAAAAAAAAGTTAACTAATCAAGAAAAAAGGTAAAAAGCTAACTGAAGAGTTAAAAAGTAAAGTTAATAAGCCTAGTTTACAATTAGATTTTGGTTTATAAACTAAAAATGTAAGTGCCAGTATCGGCATTAAGGCCTCTAAGGTTATGTTTTACCAAAAAAATGTGGTTCTTTCACTCTCAGAGTGTTTTTCATGAATTTCTTATAGAAGCACTTTTGTTATCTTTCTTAATATATTCGGGCAAGTTGGCGTTTCTGACATTAATTTTTGCTAATGTTACAAAGGTGATAAGGTCTTGTCCTGGATTCGAATAACACTATTGGCTTGAAATTTGGATTTTCAAAGGATTTCACTGAGTGCCCTATGAAGAGAGAATAGAATAGGAAAGCATTTTGACTGTGGTAAAAGCAAGTACCGTAATTTTCAGACTATAAGCCGCGACTTTTTACCCATTTTTCGACCATTTTTTGAACTTGCAGCTTATATAACAATGCGGCTTATCTGCGGACTTTTACAGCTAACGGACACTAGGGTAATACGGTACCTAAATCTACGGATTTTACCATCCACCATGTTGACGTCACATTTGCTTCAACACACAAGTAGCCGAGCGCGCGGGAATGCGGATGTCCTCCAGAAGCAGACTCCAAGAAAGATGGACATTGCGAGCGCAAGACAGTTTGTGTGACACCCTCATTATGGTAAGCAAACGTTGAAATGCATATGATGCAGCTTTTAAGTTAAAGGCAGTCAATTTGGCAGTAAACGAAGGAAATAGAACCGCTGCACGTAACCTTGGAATCAACAAGTCAATGGTGAGACGTTGGAGATGCCAGCAGGAAGAATTGTCTCAATTCAATTGTGTTGAAATGTTCATAAATAGGAGCTTCCCCAAACAGTTGCCTCTTTCCCGACAATCCTCTCTGTGCACGAACCATATGATAATTAAACATAAAAAACTTGCGGTTTATAGTCCGGTCTATATGTACAAATCATGCATTTTAGCTTCTGCGGCTTATATTCAGGTTCGGCTTATAGTATGAAAATTACGGTAGACACAGCACAGCTTAAAGGTACAAATATTAAGTTGTTCCCCCCTTTGGTCTGGAACCAAACTACAGAACTGAGACCCATTGTTGAAGTCGTCTGATTGCTCCCTAATTGACTGTAGTGGAATTTTGCTAATAGTGTGGATAGGAACTTGGCCAATTCCAACCTCACTACAGGAAACATGCAACTTTTTAGACTTAACACCACTAAAGCAGGGCCTGTAAGGAAAGTCATACCTGACCTGACAACTTTTACTTGTAACACTGCTGCCAGTATTGTGTTGCTCAAGACGTACAGAGATCATTGTCTCCTTCAGCCTGCAGCATTTATTCTTTAGTCCAAAATTAGAAACACAACATTGAATGAGCTTCTCTTTGCACTCACAATTATTTTGCAGCTTTAATAATAGAACAAATCATGATACATTTTTGAAATAAAAGAGCAAAGGTGGTCAACTCTTATTTACACCTGTTTTGTGATTGTCATGATTAGGATAAATGACAATTTTATATTACTGGCATGATCTTAACTATCAAAGACAACATGGTTAATTGGACTTAAAATGGTTAAGGAAGGAAAAAGTATTTTTCCACAGAAGGCCCGATGTCTTTGGGCATGTTTAATTACATTGTTATGTCATCAATAAAAATACATTTGAAAATATATATTATATGGTTTCTTATATTATCATTGTCTAGAATGATAAAAGCTTAATCTTAAATATGTCATGTGAAAAAAGAGATAAAAAAATATTTAAGGGGTCAAATAGAATTTTCTTAGCAGACTGAGCTCAACTTAGCATTAAAAACCGTTTCAGCTGTTTGTTGTACTTTACTACAAATCTCCTTCTGCAGCTGAACAACACCTCTCCTACCTGGTTTGTTAAAATTAAATGCAAAATTAGCAGAACAACTGTTTTCTTGGCTTTTTCTCTGCAGGAGTTTGTTAAATTCTTGTTTCAGGATAATGGAAGTTGCCAAGCAACAGAGCTAAAATATTCTACCTGTGTTTTAGTGTACTGTATAGTGCCAGCTGTGTTTACACAGTAAGTCAGAATGGGAGTCTTTATCTTGGCCAAAATACTAAAGTTTATTTAAAGAACAAATGCTCTGTGAGGCCTTACATTGTCAAATTATTAGTTGAGGTTCAGTAGGAACAAAAGGAAGAGCTGTGCTATTCCACGTACGGTATGCTCCATTAGCTTAATGTCATTTCATACAGTGCCAGAATAAAAAAAAAACACTGATCAGGCCACAGTGAATGTAATTATTATAGTAATTTAATATGTATGGAAGTGAACTGTAGCAGAAAATTCAATAACATTTAATTTTCCTTTGCCATCTATTTTCTGTAACCAAGTCACATTCAAGCTCTTTGAATGTGACTTGTTTCAGCAAAGGAGGCACAATGATATCCATTTTTAGTATGTAAGAGGTGTTTTTTAATTAGCTCCCTAAGTTTCGAGTACTTTTTAACAAAAATACTCTCTTTTTCCCTTGGTTCTGCATTTAGCTATATGACTTAATGTTGCACTTCATAAAAAACTTCAATCAGACTTTGGTTTTACATCTTTACTATCTCCTTCCCCAAGGATGCATGTTCTGTAAACCTCCTTGTGCCATATCCATCCTCCCTTCTCTCTTTTATTATTCACTGTCATCTCCTGTGGTGCTTCCCCCTCAGAGGGGTCCAGAACGTGCATTCACACAACCACATGCAGCATGGAGAAGTCCTCAAACTGAATAGATAAATGTTGATATAGATTTGATACAGACGGGGGGGAAATTGGGCACTGTGGTAAAGAAGATGTTAAAGTGAGGCAGACTTTGCACTTGAGAGATTTCTCAGGGGGCGTTAAATCACTCACAGAGAACGAAATGAAAGAAAGACCCTGCTAACAAAAGAGACATAGACTGTATCAGTCATCATTTGAGAACAATTTAGATGCTTTTTCTTTTTTTTATGTATCTGCATTAATGGGAAAGAGAATAAAAAGTCTCAGCTTGGATATCTGCCTTTCACTATGTGGATATGATCTGGTTACAGATCGTATAAAAAAAGAAGTCTGGGACCAATAATATTTCCAGAGGCTAATGGATGCAAGAATGCTTTTTTGTTTAGTTAATCCAATAAAAGTTTTAACTCTTCTTAGTTAATTTAACAGATTTTAGTGCTCATAGCTCAACCATTTTCATTGTTTTTTAGAAATTCAATTCAGTTTATTTATATAGCGCCAATTCACAACACATGTCATCTCAAGACACTTTACAGTTCACAAAATCATCCAGTTAAATTGATTCAAAGTTTTCTATCTAAGGAAAACCAGTTTATTACATCGACTCATTGACTCGGATGCAATCCCTCACATTAAGCATGCTTGTAGCGACAGTGGAGAGGAAAAACTCCCTTTTAGCAGGAAGAAACCTCCAGCAGAACCAGGCTCAGTGTGAGCGGCCATCTGCTGAGGCCGACTGGGGTTCAAGGAGACAGAAGCAGAGACACAAAAAGCAGCTGTAAAAGGCAGCCCCGTCCAGGAAACACACAGCCAGGCAGACGAGCACCGAGCCAGCTCCCATGTCAGAGAAACAGGACTACACTGAAAAACAGGCCGATCTCCAACATCTATAAACAAAGGTTTTTAATGGCAGCAGCACAGCTGATATTTCTCTCCAGGATGGAGTCACAGCCAAACAGGGACAGACAAGGCAAAGCCACTATGAGAAATAGCAGAGAGAGCAAAACATTAGAGATTAAACTAACAGATTCTGCAGAGTGAGAGAATAGAGATAGAATGAAGCAGAAATCTTTTTTAATTTTGTAATATTTAAAAAAACATAAAAATGACCTTGAATTTTCCAATTAATCAACAAACACATTTACAAAGGAGAAGAGATTCGCTCACATTTTTAGGATTAATATTTATTTTTTTTAAATCAACATGGAAATATAATACATTTTTATATAATCTAATTTTAATAAACATCTGTTCACTATATAACTAAAAACTAAAACTGGCATAAAGTTCTAGTCTGCATGCAAACAGCTGTTCTTAGAAACCAAACACTGTTTATTGCAGCAGTTATTAAAAAGTTGAGAGCTGTTTTCCACAGTAACTAAAGCTGATTAAAAAACCAAAAGTTATCAGAATCCATTTGACTTTCAAACGTCAGGAGGGAGGTTATTTTAATGGTCAGACTTTTGTGACATATTTAATTTAAGAGAAAGATTAAAATTCACTCTATTATGCATCAAATGTGAGATGGGATTCTAGGAGTTCATGGAGAAAGTACAAAAAGAATCCACTCAAGAAAAAGTACAGCTACTTTGGTGAAATTCTACCCTCCATTTATTTATAGTGTGCTAATTCACAACATGATTTTAGAAGCACTTTAGGTAATGACATTATAAACTGTGGGAGGTACTATTATGTGTTTAATGTTCTGTCAGCTGCAGTGGGAGATGTCAGGAGAGACCGATCAGCCAATCAGGAGTGGACTTTGGTGTAAGTGGAGCTAAAAGTTGGTGAGGAAGGAAAAAAATACATTGCTCTACAGCTCTACATTATGATTTCACCTGTTGACTCTGAATCCCTTCAACCAGTGGGCAAATACCAAAACAAACCAATGCATGGATGTCCCAAAGATTTCCTCAGCTGAAACAAAAACAAAACTGAAGCAGTCATTTCTCTACCGAAAGAAGAACATTCAAAAGTTTGAGCTAGCATCAATAAATACAGCTAAAACACCAATAAGGCTCAAGATATGGATGCATTGAAGGAATCATACCTGAACCCATCAGAGTCTGTAGCCAAGTTGGCCTTCTAGCATCTAAAGAACATCTTTAAATGAAGAATGTTTCAGCTTTAGAAACTAATTCATTAATGCATCTTAAGTAGATTTGATTACTGCAGCAATGTCATCATAGGCCTCCCTTAAAAAAAATCATCAGACAGCTGCAGGTGATCCACAATTCCACTGCCTGCATCCTCACTATGCATCTGTTTGTCTCTAAATCACTGAACAGCTTAGCCCAAAATTAGTTCAATCAACCGGCCAGACCTCTCAGGTCTTCTTGCTCAAATATATTCTGCTGAAACCCTGAATTGCTTTAAATCCAGATTTGAAGGCTATTTGTTTAGAGTGGATTTTAACTGTGATGTCTAAATATTATTTTATCTTTGTAGTTCAACTTTTTAGTTTTATTATCAGTCACATTATTTCTTTGTTGTTGTTTTTTCAATCTTACAATACACTTTTTCTCGTGGGTTTTAATACTTTTTTACTGTTCTTTCAATTTTCTTGCTACTAAAATGTTCTATATAAATGAACTTGCTTTGCCTTGCCTTATTGCATCTAATATATAACTGGTGAAGGCAGCAATGACCTTAGTCATAATAATAGAGACTTTTGAATAAAAACAGCCAATTAGAATGCATTCATATTTTGTGAAAGCAGCTTTTTATTCAAATAATAAGCAAAACCATGGTTCATTTTGTGGTCAGCCTCAGGGCGAAGGAGAGCAAGAAAGAGAAAGGTCAAAATTTAAAAAGGTTATTGATTACATATTTTTGAAGAATTTCTTTTAGCACTTTTAGTTCTAATACATATCCCCAATTTTTTGCTGTTTTTTTTTTTTAGGTAAAAAGATGAACCAGCTTCCGAAAAAGCACTCCCTTAGAAAGGTCAATCCCCACCCCTTGTTAAATGTGAACACACCATTCTGTAGAACTCATGCATGTTTAATGTTACACCTACGGGTCGTAACCTTTCTTTACTGCATGTGTGCATGTAGGTTAGACGGTGTATCTGGGTGCAATGTGTTAAGGAGGGTAGATGTATAACTTGACAGTAGATGGTAGAATTTAGTTTTGAATATAAAGTCTAATGACTGCAGTCATCTTTCAAGAAGGACTGTGTGATGAATGTTCTAGAGACAGTACCTCTGTGGTGTAGCAGGCTAAGTCTGATACAGATTTCCCACTGACCTGTTTAAAGAACTGGCTTTTAGTAGCAGTGCAGTGTTGTTTTTTACGGCCATCTTGGATTTAGTCTTAGTTGTCAGGACAAAAACTATTAGTTTTATTTGCATTTTGGTCATTACGATGTAATAGTTTTAGTGGGGTTTAGTCAACTAAAGCTTAAAAAGGTTTTAGTCTATTTTTATTCAGTTTTATGTTGCAAAAAAAAATTGTTAACCTTTACAATTTCGAATAACATCCACATTCTTTACCAGACTGACAGCTCTTGCCTAGAAACTACTACTGCTGGTTATAGAATGCTGCAGTGCAGTTCATCATTGCTGCTGCTTTGATTCATAGAATTCAAATAAACTTTTTTTAATGAATTAATGCCATACTTTATACTAAAAGGTCTCACAAAAGCTGTGAAAATACCAGATCTAGTTCAACACATCATATTGGTTAATATAGCAGACAGACAAGCTAACAAAATGTACAATAAAGGAATGGTTTTAGACATACAAGGTTTCCATCCCAAAGCAAACACTTCCTGATCTACTATGAATTATGCATTACTCACAGATCAATAGAACATTCATTGCTCCAAAAAATTAATTTAATTTTGGCTTTATTTCTTCAATGTGCCCCTTGGGTACCGCTGCTCAGGACTGTCATCGGTGTGATATCGCACTGACACCGCCTTTTGTGCCAATGGGAAGGAAGATAAATGGCAATATTAGCAGGTCAATCCATGTTTCCAAAATCCAAGTTAACCCTCTAATTTAAGTGATAAAGCTTAAGATCACACAGTAGATGCCGATTTGAATCCTGATTGCTGCAGGAAGGGTGTCTCGCACCCTGTCATGTATGGGTGCAAGTACGCCCTGTGACAACCCCTTAAGGCAGCGTCCTAATGGTCTCACCACTCTGAGATTACCATGGACTGAAACCAAAAACAACGAACGTCCTGTTAAAAAATAAAGAACGTAGCTTTTAACTAAAGTGTTCAGGCCCACAATTCCTTCATGGTAAAAAGTTTGATGTTTAGATATGACAAACCTCAAGCTCTTTCATTTTACAAAAATACAAACATTTGGAAGAACCAATGCAAATGTTTTTAAGTCTATGAACTCATTAGCAGCTCTCAAGCAGTGTTAAGGCAGAATAAATCATATAGTGCTAGCTGACAGTGGCACTGGTACATTACAGAAAATGTGTAACATGAGAAATCCCAATGAGTAACTTTTATTTCCTCAATGTCACTTAAAACCAGCTTATAGATATTAAAGCCTTGAATAAAGTTGGTTATTCTAACAGACGAATGGTGCATAGAGTATTCTGATATCAAGGTCCTGGAGTGACCCTAACCTTAATGAATAGGTCTTTCCAAAGGATATTAATCCATACTGTATATGATCGGGGGTCTACCAGTATGTGAGTCTGTGAGGAATAAATCAAGTTGACTGTAAATTCAAACTGTCCTATAACTTGTTTTGGAAAGATATAGAAGGATCATTTGAGTCCAAATTAATGAATTTATTAATCATCTGACGCTTGCTTGTGTAACAAATAACAGCAAATGAAGCTAATTCAACATCTGTACTATTTGAGCCAGATCAGCTCTGTCACATAATCTTAGTGCCTCTGCATAAGTGAGCTACAACTATCATTACCATTTCAAAGTAGCAAGGTGCAAGAAGTCTCATAATTATGCTTTTTTCTGCACTTTGAAATGGAAATTGGTGTGAAAAAACATGATCACTGTTTACTTTCCTGTAAAGCAGACTGAAAATGGCGTTTTTCATTTTTATTGAACTCTAACAAATTCTCAAAGGACACAGTAGGAGAACTGATCGTATTTTGTTTGATTGGCAGCATATTCTTTCATTTCCATCTCAACATTTAAACCATTTCTGTTATGATATCCTGAATGTGGAAGTACTGCTTTCATCAATTTCCATGAATTTTCCACATTTGAAAAGGGACAAAAATGGTCTAACAGCTTCTCTAGTTTTGATTTTGAATATGTCAGTTTCACGCTGTTGAAATGTAAACTCTAATTTTGGTCACATTGGATTTATACAAAAAACAAGCCTCAAAATAAGCTTCAAATACTGCAGTTTTTCTCAAAGGAGTCCTTTAAGGTTAAAATGAGTTTTAACTTCTTGATTCCATTTTACAAGCTAAATCCCCAACAAACATGTAGATGACATAGATGTCATTGTGATTTTTGTCAGTAACCAGTTGTTTTTAAGACATGTTGTTTTCCCAGTAAGAGTTTTTTTAGATTGGCACATCGGGACCTTAGTCTGACAAGGTTGAGGTTTACGTCCTTGTGTCTGTCTGCTTTCAAGCTCAATTGTCATACAAGTATTGACAATGAAACCTAATGAAAATTCATTCATATATTTGCTTTCGCACTTTGATTTGCAGGGTTTTGCCTGCAGAAATTTGGCTCTTATTTGGAAATGGTTTGCAGGTTTTCTTTTGTGTACCCTTTGAGGCTAAGAAAAAAATAATGTAATTCACTGATAGCATTTCAATTCTCCGGGAAATGACTGTTGATTAAACTTTATGTTACAACCAAAAGCTGTGATGTTCTGGACTGTCCTGTATGTTATTGCCATAAACCTTTTGAATTGTTGCACACTGTACTTTTGTGCATTTAGATTTTAAATTTTTTTGCATAGATGAACGCTTATCAGCACAGCATGATGCTGCCCCCACCATGCTTTATTGCTGGGATGTTGTGTTCTGTGCAATAGGCAGTAGAGGTTTTTATCCTCACATAATATTTGAGTTGTGATCCAAGCTACATTGTTCTCATTCAAATGAAACAGTGTCCCTTTAACTTCACTTTAAAATTATGTCATTTTGTTGATCTGTCAAATAAAATTTCAATAAACTGTATTGAAGACGGCAGTTATATGACAAAATGAGAGATTATTCCATATAAATAATTTCCACTGAACTGTAGTTCTTTAGAAATAGTAAAACCTTGGACTGAATCAACTCTTTGTCCCACTGTTATGTGAGCTTCACCTTATTACCCAAGCAATGTGATGGAGCCAGCTTGCTCAGAAGGATGCCAAAATAAATACAGTCTGTGCTTCTGTATTTTCTTTTTTTTATTGAAAGAAATACTTTACCTGATTGCATTTCTGCAAATCTTACAAGAATCAGGACGGGTCACAAAGAAAGTCACTTAGGATTATCAGATACATGGCTGGTTTAACTCTTCCATAAAATCAGTCAAACTGAATAATACAACATGGGTTTTAAAAGTTGCATTTGTTTAGGTCAAATTACACTTTTTGGGGTAAATGGGTGTGATTATACCAAAGTCAACTTTAAAAATGAACAGTTTATTTGATATTTTTTTTAATTCAACGTAATTTTGACTTCAATTCAATTCAGTTTCAATTCAGTTTATTTATATAGCGCCAATTCACAACACATGTCATCTCAAGGCACTTTACAGTTCACCAGATCAACCAGTCAGATTGATTAAAAGTTTTCTATCTAAGGAAAACCAGTTGATTGCATCGACTCATTGACTTGGATGAAATCCTTCACACTAAGCATGCTTGTAGCGACAGTGGAGAGGAAAAGCTCAATTTTAACAGGAAGAAACCTCCAGCAGAACCAGGCTCAGTGTGGAAGGCCATCTGACGATGCCGACTGGGGTTCAAGGAGACAGAAGCAGAGATACAGAGGACAGCTGTAAAAGGCGGCCCCGTCCAGGCAGACGAGCTCTGAGCCAGCTCCCATATCAGAGGATGAAGAGAGCACATCCAGCCAGTCACAGTCAGAGAAACAGGACACTGAAAAAAAAACAGGCCGATCTCCGATCTTAATTTTGACTTTTTTTTTTTTATTCTTTAGTACCATGTTTAATCTGTTAATTCATTTCTTTAATTATTATGTTTTTTCAGATAGCCTCAAATATATTTACCCAAACACACTGTCTAGTATGTAGGTAAATTCCCATAGAGGCCGCACATAGAGGATTTATAAAAATCGATAAGGATCTGTTATGATTCTGACTGATTTTATGACAGTTCATGGCAAATGCTAAACAAATGCTAAACTGCTTAACCCATTCCTAATACGGTTTATAAGAGTTTGAATCACTAATACCTCCTGTATGTGATTGGGATTGGCACATAAATCATGGAGGCTCAGGCCCATCATACACTGCGAAATGCTGGGAGACCTCTGATGCTATACACAGTAAAGTAAGTATAAAACAATCCAAGCAAAAAGAGAGCGACTTAAAGTTGACGATTTGTGAGTGAAATGTGAGCAAGCCAAAGATTTTTTTTTGAGAAAAGTGTTTTAGTCAAAAACGTAGCTATTTTATGATGATTTGTTGAAGTTTAGATCCATAGTTTTGGTTCTATGGTTGTTATGTTTATCTTATATTTTGTGGTTATGGGTACTAGTGTTGCTCTTTTACCTCAATGCCTCCGTTTCCTGATCTCTTATAGCAGTATTCATCTATTTATTCAATCCCCTGTATTCCTAACCCAAATTTCACAGTATTAAAACTCCTTGATCTAGTTAATCCATGTCAAATCCATGATATTCATCTCCCTCCTACTTCCTCCTACCATATCTGCATTTGGATTCTCATCAAAAACAGTCATGACATGTTTGGCTGCAGTAATGATGTATATGTTTGGAGGAGTAACTGTTAGGCTTTGAAATCTAAGAACTCTGCTTCAGTTGTTCAACCCGGTGTGAGTTTTATCCTTCTGTGAGTTTTTTTAAAGGGTCACGAGGTGAGTAAAATAATGAAATTAATCACTAAATGTTTGGAATTTAGAAACAGGGGAGTGTTTTAACAAGACATTGATACCAGACATAGCTTTGGCCCGAATAAAACCTTTGAACGTGAAGCGTCTGGAATGGCTCTGAGGTCAATGCTACCAAATTTATGGCCCAGACATAAAATCTGGGTATTTGCATGGAAAAGCCATTAATTTAACTGGTCTCTGATATTTGTAATAGGAAAAAAGGGTCAAACATTTACACAGAAATATGACAGGACTGTTTTAATTGTCAAAAGTGTTTGTGGTTTGTCTATAATCCAGAGTAAAGCCATAGTCTTCATGTTGAAAATAAATCTCTGACCATTACTATATTTCTTTGAAATATAAAGTGTACATTGGATTCTGCATGGAATTGATTAAAGTAAATCAACATATTAAAACATAATGTTCTTTTATTAGGGCAACCGTAGTGTTGGATGAAGGGGTTTGCCCTGTAATCGGAGGGTTGTTAGTTCAAGCTCTGGCTTTCGGTGTCATTGTGTCCTTGGGCAGGACATTTCAGCTGCATTGCCTACTGATGGTGGTCAGAGGGCCCGTCGGCGCCTGTGTATGGCAGCCTCACTTCTATCAGTGAGCCCCAGTGCAGCTTGTTTGGTATATAGACCATTTCCTGATTCATATATTTTATAAAAAACCTGAACTGACCGTTTTTGTTTTTTTTCTTTTTTATGGCTCAATGAGAAAAGTGGGCTTTAAACCTGGGTTTGAATGGCGACAAAGCCATTCTAAAGCACATATCCAGGTGCTCATTTGTGAGCCTGGATCCATATTTATTTTTTATTATGATTATGAAGCCAAACATACTCAAAATGTGCAGGGTCATCTTTTCACTTTTCACTTTGCTTTCACCAGTTCACCACATTTCTTCCAGCAGTCCACACTTTCTCTTCTCTCTTTTTCTCATCGTCTTCTTCTTCTTTTCCATTGCCCGGCTTGCCAAAGGTTTGCATGCTGTGTATAAAAGTAGCAGCAGCAGCAACCAAGACTGACACAGCTCATATTTACCATTTACCACATTAACAGGAGAAGCGGCGCAAGTGAAGTTAGACACTGTCGTCCGACAACATGCGGAAATTTATAAATGTTTTAAATCAGGTTGGGTCCGGATTAGCCAGCAGGTGGGTCCGGATCTGGACCGTGGTCCGCTAATCCATGACCACTGTGATAGAGCGTATTGACAGAAATATATATTTTTTTATCTTAAATGCAAAATATTTATATATTTTTTACAACCTTGGTATAATTACTGCTCTAATTGGGTCACTCGCAGCTAAAAGCGTGTTTTGCAATCTCTATACTCCAATTAACAATTCATTGTTTACTAAAGTTGATTATTATTTCAATAATTAATTAATAACAATTAATCTGATTAATTTTTACAGCCCCAGTTTCCACTATAACCTCCCAAGATTCTTGCATACAATACAATGCCATACATCTGTTGTATGGCCTTTATCGCATGGGCTAGAATCACATCTCTGCCACTAAGTCTTGGGACTTCATGTATTGCTAATACTAGTTGTGCTGTTTTTTACCTAAGTTGTTTTGTTCGCCATAATTAAAAAGATCAACATTTCTTTGGACTATTTCCTAGAGATTTTAAGTAATTAGTATCTTACCTACAGTTGCTGACTGCACTTGCTTTCACTTTGACTAAATGATTGCTTTGCTATATTGTCTCAACTTCTTGTTTAGCCAACTATACCGCACGAGTTCAGGACATTTTAACAAAAGCAATTTCTTTTTAACACAGAAAGAAAAATCAGACTTCCCCTTGATCCTACACTGAGGAAAGAAAATCTCCTTCTAAGAGACCTCCAGCAAAATCACTCTCAGGGGTGGGGAGCTATCTGCCTTATCCTGCTGGGTGATTTATTGAATAAGTGTTTGTTTTCCAGCACTGTAGCTAGCAGGCTGTGAAAACCAGTGTGTTACCTTGCAAAGCAGCTGGATTTGTTTTCCTCTTTTTTTTTAATAAAAAAAAAAAAAAAAAAAAACTTTGATAGAATGCATCTCTTATATTCCAAGTTTTTAGTTTACATCCAAAATATGCAAGTCATGACTCAATATCTCAGGGAAACGGGGGGGCTGGTTTTAACTTTGACATCAAAGAACAGTGTCACCTATACAACTTGTATGGTATTGTACAGTGTTCCGCAAAGGTATTCATGTCTTTAGACTTTTTCTTATTTTTTTTTACATTGCAACCACAAATGTTAGAGAATTTCACTGAGCTCTAATCATCTAATGTCACAGCCCAAAACAAATTAGTGCAAATGGGAAGTAGTTTGAAATGTTATTAAAAAATACATAAATATATATTTGTACACTGAAAAAAATTATGCAACCACTTTTGGCATTTACATAATCATATTTAGTTACTTTAATGCAATTGTTATATGTCCTACCCTGGTTACATGAAACAATTGTGTTAAAGTAGCTAAATAGGTTTAAGTAAATGCCAAAAATGGGTGCATTATTTTTTTTCAGTGTAATTAGGTCACTGTACAGTAACTAAATACATAAATATAAATAACATAAAACAATCATTATTCTTTAAAAACAGCCTATTTGGTGTGTGTTTTTATTTAAATACAAATAAAGACATTTTTTAAGGACCTCAAAGGTTTTTCAGAAAAAAAATGAAAGAATTCACACTAGAAAAGTCATTGGATCTCGCTTTGCTGGGAGTTAAAGTGCAGTTGCAAAATGTACAGTTTGTACTTTTTGCAGCTGGACTTTAAATCCCAGGTCCCCCCCAAGTCACACGAGTGACAATCATTGCTCCTGTTGCTCTAGCACAGAACTGAGAATGAATAAATCTATGGGAGTTATTCATGCACCACATCTGTTTTGCATGTTTATGCCATTATTTTCACTGCAAAATCACTGAGGGAGTCAAGAGCTCCTCTTTCAATGTAGATTTTTAACCTTTTTACTGTTGATTTTCTGACGTGTCAGAGAATGATTCCAACAAACAATGAAGAGCCACCACACTCTAGCAGCAGCATTACTGAATTTACTACTGATACAGTGGCTTGCTATGAAATGTATGCTTTCTTCTTTTGGGTCGGACTCAGGTTGGTTTGTATTGAAATCTGCAGCACCAGAGTCTGGAAGTAAACTGAGAACAACTAAAAAAGCGGGTCTCGGTCTGGTTTATGGGGAGAAAAATAAACTGAGGTCCATTTAAAGCAGACCAAATGTGGCAGGTGGTAAATACATCTTAGGTGAAGCACATCTCAAAGAAAATTAAACACACCAGATATGTCAGAGATCGATTTTGGGAAATGTTTTAAGCAGCATTAGGTCATAACATAGTGCTCCTAACTGTAGATATCTCAGTGAACAGTGTTGGACCTGGCCAAGGAGATTATCAGTTAGAGAAGCAGCAAAGAGGGCCGAGGCGACTTGAGCAGAGATGAAGAGATACATCAGTGTTAAAAGTTGTTAAAATATTAAAAACCTGGAAGACATTTACCTTCCACTGAGAAAACAACCCTAAACATAGAGCTGGCCAGCCAGGCGGATTTACATGTAGCATAAGTCAGTCTGGTAAGGCTCAGACTCTCCAGTCTGAAACAGTCCAGATCAATTACAGCACAGAAGGTGGGAAGTTATGCTTGAACCAGATTTACCCATAATCCAACAGCGCTTTTCTCTAATCATAGCATAGCAAGAATTGGGAGCTGAAACCTGTTTATTATTCCTTAGCAGGTTACATAAACTTTAGCCAGAAGCTTTGCATTTTTATCAGCATGCAAGTTTTGGAGATTTTAAGTGCCGGACAATTTAATTCGATATTAGTTTTTTATAACCGATATTGGATTGGGACAGCCCTGACAATCTTATCTTCTAAAACTAAATAAAAAAAACATTCCACATATTTGAAAACTACTTACTTTATAATAATTCACTGGTTTATGTTGTGTCAAATAAAGTAGAAAAGATAAAGAGGCATGAGTACTTCTGCAAGGATGGTGTCTTTTCTATCAATTAAAGGAGATTTGTTTAGTTTTCGTTAACATTGCTCAACTTCCTGTAGAGGAAGGATGATTCTAATGAATTTGTAACTGCTACTTTTAGCTGTTCAAGGATCATGATGTGGTTCAATTTTATCTGATAGGATATTAAACATATTACGAGAAACGCTCAGACCTTTTTGTTATGACTGGCGGTGTTTATTAGCTCCAACCTCAGAGGAGGTGAGGTTCATCAAAAGGTCCAAGGATGGTTAATTTCTCATTTAACAGTCTGTAAATATCACAGCATCCATTTGAAACTTGCAACCAATTGGGCTCCAGAGTTTTCTTCTTTAAGTTTTCCAGCACATGCTCATCTTAGTGTCCTAACATTTATCTTGTCCCCCACAGTTTGGCTGCTAATAGAACAAGTGACTCTTCTCTAATCTAATATTAACTACTAACTTTAAAATCAAGATCCCTGAAATGTATGTACCTCGTCTCCAAACTGTGAGCCTGCAGGCTTTTTGATGGGAATCAATTTTGAGCTTGCACGTCTGACAATATGAGCGAGGGAGCTCCTGAGCCAGGAAGCTTGAACAGAAGAGCATGAAGAGATTAGCAGAGACAGCCAGAGACAGGAAGGTAAAAAACTATGACATATGACAGCAGCTGTTAGCAAGTGAAAATTTAAGGAATTGGTATATATAATGATCGAGACATTCTGCTGTTAGAGAGAGGTATGTGTTTGTGTGCTATGGAATCGTCTTTTCAAAAAGAAATAAGCTGAAAGCTTTGAGGAAAATGCTTTTTTTGTGTGTTTTTCATATGTTTCTCGTGTAAAATGTCAAAACACGATTAGAAATGGTCTTTACTTGTGTTTGAATTCAGGTTTGAGCCGCTTTTCTTAAACTAAGCTTTGTCATTCTGTGGTTGTTTTGGTTTATTTTAGTTTCCATTTACATGCAAATGTCTAGATCAGACCTGCCCTTTAGACGACAAAGGTAAGTCTCATATCTCTCTCTCTCTTGTGTCTTTTTTTGGTATAGAGACACAACAATTTTAATTTTAATTCCAGTGTCCCTTTCATTTGTATAATATGACATTGAATAAGAGCAGCATTTTCAGTATTTATCTAGCCTTTGTGGCATTAGCTGTCTTCTGTCATGGCATCAAAAACATGAAGACAAAATTATTATTGATTATTTGTCTTTAGCTTCTTTAACTAGCAAATAAGCTGTTAAAATGTGTTGCAGTTTGTTTCAGTTTAAGAGAGAAGGTCCTTTAAGAGTTCACAATAAAAAATAAAAAAAACAGATAAATCATATATTTCAAACAAACTGGCTTGTCCCGTGGAAAAAGTAGAGCTCCCTGTCTTTACTTTGATATTTTCAAAAGGCTGCCAAAATCTTGCAAATCAAGCACATTTCATAACAGACAGATATTAATTGAAAGAGATACAATAGCAAGTTTAGTGCACTTTTTCCAGCCTCCTGGTGTCTCCTGAAAGTCTTGCTTTCTCTCATAGCCTTATTTGACTCTTCGTTCTGTGATGAAAACTCCTACATTTGTTGCCTTTATTGTCAAACTGACCATAATTATGCTGAAGTATGGTGCTTTAATTGAAAAGGATAAAACATTTTGAACAGATGAAAGGCAGCTATTTTCCAAGGCATCCTTGGTAAAATGGTCAGTCTGCTGAAACTTAGGGTTAATGATAATATCAAATGTTTTAGGTAATCAATATGTTAATTAATATGCATGTTTTATGAGACTTTTGTTGGATATCAGTGCTTATGTATATCTAAAAACATGAAGACGACTAACTCCAGCTCTGACCAGTGAATGAATGAAACGATATGTTAAATATATCATTTTAAATCATTCAGTAGTAATAAGATTACACCTTTGTAACTGCAATTGTTGTCCACTTTTGAACTCTGATACACATAGCAGTATGCATGCAGGGAAGGCGTTTTATTCTTTCCCAAAATAAAATATTTTATTTACATTCTATCCTCTAATAGTTTATTTTACGCTAGAAGAGTGAGAAAATGCTATTCTTTTATATTTTAAAAGATCTTCAGTGCACTATCCAGTAGAAGTTTTTGCTTCCTGAGATGGTTTTGCTTCTTAAGAGACATGCCGTATCAATTATTGCGAGACAGTTAAATGTATTTATATTATATTCAATTTCTGAACTTTGTTAGGGCCATTTCGGTTAGATAAAGGATAAAAGTTGCATCTTACTCTTTTTAATGTATATGTAGACAACGATTATGACGATAAAAAAAAAAAAAAAGATTTTTGCTGTTGGAAACTTCATACCAACCTTTTGACAGAAATCTCACATTGCAATTATTTTTTCGGCAAAATAAAACTCTTCCAGCTTTTAGAAAAGGCTTATACCAAAGGCAGGCAGACTTCTGTTCAGAGTTTGTGAATACCTTATCTAAGATTTTATTGGCAATTCAGGAGGCTCAATTCTACAGGTTCTGAGCTGAGCACTGAATGAGTTTTAAATTACTCACTCAGCTTCAAGCCTCAAGATTCGCACCTTCAGAATTGACCAAGACATCTGGATAGGTGTCCGAATGTATTCTCAAAACCTGAGTGTAGGCCTGGTTGCTTTCAGTCAAATCCTGCTGCATTTGCTATGACCTGGATGACTGAAAATATTCTCAGGTATCATGCAGCTAATCCAGAAATCCTTTCAATTATTTGAATGCTTTATTCCCTATGTTTGCAACAACAAAAAAAGCCATTTTGTAGTTTGATTTAAATAGCAATTAACAGTTTTATTTTCTTTCGTTATGTCATTTCCCTGAATTGAGAGAAAGAAGATGAAAAAAATGTGTTGTTTTTACCAATCTGCTTTGTGTGTAAGATAAACATGGATTTCCAATAATACAAAAAGACCTCCAAACATCCATTTTTTTCTTTCTGTTTTATTTACTCCTGTTTCCTGTCTTTGCAGTGTTTGGTTTCTGCACAGTGTCAAAGTTAATCAGCAAAAAGGAAGAATGGGATATTCCATTTGTTGCGTAACTCATTTCCCTAAACATTTCTCCTAAACGACTCTTAATAGTTTATTGCACCTGGAGTTATTCAGTCTTCCAAGTAGTTGTTACAGCCATCCAAGGAGTTTTTGTCATATTTTCATGTGAACTCCTTGCTTCAATTTTATTTTTTTTTAAATCAAAACAATGAACCTTAATGTATTTTAGCCAAATTGGTGCCCAAATAGCCCTTTCCACAATCACATTTTGTGAAAAGGGCCCAAAATCTACAGGCAATTACCTGTTTCTTCTTGTAGGCAATGCTTTTAAAATGCACTGGGTATGTTTATGTATTCAACACTCTTTCTGACTGCGGCTTTGGTTTTCTTGGCCAGTGCTGTATCCCTTCAAGTCTCTGTGTCTTTGACTATGATTGACACATTCAGTCCTTTTAACAACCAGTGACACGCCTCAGCAACCATCTGTCACTCATGGCCCCCTGTCGCCACAGTAACAGGAGTCGGGAAAGTGAAGGGGACAATACAGTGGGCACCTTCATGACAGCCCATCACTCTGAGCAACTTTACCTTCCTGCGGCATATCTTACCCGCCCCTTAAGTTACTCACTCGCTTTAGCCTCATTTAGGACTACTGTGAAGCAAATGACCTTTCAAATTTTTCCTTTCAGAGCACATGTATATCTCCTGTAGACTTCCATCCCAGAACGAGTGAGTCAGCACTTGGCATTGCTTAAAACGAGAGTAGCTTGATTCCCAGTGGTAAGCTAGAGAAAAGAGCAGATTCATTATTGCAGCACAACAGGAGTCCCTGGTGCTAATGATAGAGGATACTAACAAGCTTGTTAACCACATATTCCCGTTACACCTGTGACCCAGAGGACTCAACTTTGTTTTATTGAAAAGACAAATGCTGTGGCGAGTCTACAGGCAGCGGAGATGAAACGGTGACATATCACTAACTAGGGGTGGCCAGGGAGGGAAAATTCACAGCAAAGCAAGGACACATTTCTCTGACATTCACCATCACATCACATCTATAACAGAAGTAGTGATATTAAAGATTTGATTGCATCTTTATTAGAGAATATATGCAAGTAAGTTACTGCTCATTGACTAACTTAAATTTTTTTATAAATATTGGCAACAATGAATAGAGTTGCCATTATGAGAGGTATCAGTTTCATCTGATTTAATGCGCCCAAACAATCTTTTTTGTTAAAAAATGGGACTAACAATGAAAAAACTCAAAAAATACGCTCACAGCATTAAGAAGGTTAGGAGAAATAAATGAAGACACCTTAACATTGATTCCTACCTAATTGGTATTATATTAAGTACACTTGATGAAAATATCTACTTAGCAGTTTGAAGGACTTTTCCCTTGTTTAAACTACAGTTATTTATACATTTATTTTTGATTACTCTTGCATCCTATGATAAGGTTGTAAAGACTCTCTACAGTTAGCACAGGGAAGATTAAGTCTTCTACAGGCTTTAAATACTGTGGATGTGAAAACTCAAGACTCTATAATCAGAGCTGAACAATATGTATAACACTTATTATTAACTTGCATTATAAAAATTGCACATTATATTAAATGTCAGCTTGTTTAGGTACCATGCGATGGGTCTCTCTTTACCTTTGATATTAGATATATTACATAATAAGTTAAAGTTAAAAAGAGGTGGAAAAGTAGTCAGATAAATAAATAAAAAACTAAAATCACATTTTTAAAGCCACAACAGCAGATGTTAGTCTAAAGATTTTCTTTTTTGTTTTAGTCAAATCAGAACAGAAACATGCTTTATTGCCAAGTGGTGTTTTGGTTAATAGGGTGCTGTACATAAACAAGCATACATACAGTAAAGCTAAATCAACATGTGGAAATTGAAATTTATACAAACAAATGCAAGTTGTGTATGAAAAGAACCACGTCATCTATTGAACATGAATACTATAAAACTATATACTGTAAAATTTCATACATACACACATGAGATGCTTTTGTTTTGTTGCCTTTTTTGATTTGTTTTTCCTCCAATGAAAAAATTGTCAGTGCTTGACCCGGGCCTTAAGGCTAGTAGCAGATGGAAGAAGCTTTTTTTATACCGAGATGTTTTGGTCCTGATGGACTTGCGCCTCCTGCCAGAAGGGAGATTCTGAAGCAGATTCTGTCCAGGAGGCGAGAGGTCAGCTTCATTCTTACCTACTTGCCTCTGGGTTCTGGAGATGTATGTTTCCTGAAGAGAAGGTAGATGGTAATAAAGAAGGAGAGGACGGAGTAAGGGAGTGCACCATCATTGTCTATGGAAGGGTGAACTCCTTCTGGTCTTGACAGGCTGATCGCCCCTCATTTCCCCCTGTACACGACATGACGCACGATTGAGTTGAAAGTCGGCCAGATAAAAAAATTCTCGCACAACTTGAAAGTCGGCCCGAAAAGGGCAAAAAATCGTCCAGTTTATGCCCGATGTTCTGTCAGATCAGCATACCATGTCAGACCAGCATACCTATAGTCAATACGCATGAGTAAGATGTCAGATTTGCATTTATCCCTTTAGTTTTGTATGATAAATAGACTTTAAACTACTTTGACGTGCGTGTATCATTTAGTAAGGTAAAAAAAACACTCTTTAAGGTAAGCTCGCCATACGCTTCAAAAAACACCAAAAAGTAAGTAATAAAATCTTTTTTTTTGTACTTCACTAAAGAGAAACATGCCCATTGAGGTGGTTTAAAGTGTATTTCTCGTACAAAACCAAAAGGATAAATTAAAGGGATAAAAAAAAGAGATGAACGGGTATTGACTATGAGTATGCTGGTCTGACCATGTATGCTCATCTTACAGAACACCGGCTTTAGGGAGGTGATGGAGGAGGGGGAGGCTGGTCTATGACCATCTCCACCTTTTCCAGTACATAGAGCTGTAGACTGTTCTGGCTCCAGCTCTAGACCACCTCATCAGATGATCAGTCTTCCACCTAGAGGCAGACTCTTCCCTTCAGAAATGAGCCCAATGAGGATGGTGTCATCCACAATCTTCAGTAGATTGATGGACGAGTCACTGAAGGTGAAGCTGTTGTTTTTTAGAGAAGAGCAGAGGAAAGAAAACAGCCTTAAGGGGAATCTGTGCTAATGGTCCTGGAGTCAAAGCCCTGTTTTCCCAGCTGCCCTGCTGCTTCCTGACTGCCTGGAAGTCTGTAATCTAGAGTTATAATAATGAAGGATAACAAAAATGAATGATGAATTCAATTCATCAAATGATTCGAGGACCTCGATTCATAAAATTCATTGAGGTAAATGATCTGGCTCGCAGTTCATTTAACATTACATGCACTGTGTTATGGAGCGGGTTGCTACTGCTAATGACTGCCTGCTGTGCCGATACATGGATATCATGTGTAGTAATCAGCAATGGAGGGAGACAGCAACAGACAAAAAGAAGTAGAAATAAATTTGGTTTTAAAGGTATAGTTTCACTTTAAACTCTACAAAAGGAAAACTTTGCAGTGAGACAGCTTGGATTGACTGAGTTTTGGTTGCAGAAGCTTAACCCTCATCGCTATTCAATGCTTACTCAATGCTTGGCCCTGTCCGTTGCATTCAGCAGAACTTTGTTTTGATTGGTCAGCTTGTAGTAAATTGGGATACAGGATCATAGGATTAGGTGAAAAGAGAGAGGAGAGCAGGCGAGAGCAACGGTAAGGGGCTTTTTTATTAAGCCTGAATTTAAATGAACAGCGTACCTCTTTGAAAAATGTGTATTTTTTATGTTTTTGAAAGGAACTTTCTTTTTTTTTAAAGAAGAAAAGCAAGAATAGAGTATGCTTTTGAAACTTTATTCACTTTTTTGTTATTGACCATTTTCACCACAGAGGTAGCTTGCACTGTATTAATGCTAAGTCTACCAGAAGGGGCCAAGTTTTTAATAAAATGGTGTTGGAATGTTTTATTAGCTCCAGATGCATCCGTTTTATTTTCTTATTTGATAAAGAAACTCTTGAGATATATATCTATATATAGCTTTGAGGAATGCTTCTACATGGCATGTTTGCAGTGAGGTGTGAAAAATGTCTGTGAACATTAAAAACAGCTGATCAGTACAGTTTAAGGATGGATAAACAACAACAATCCTGTCCAGCTACATTGCAAGGATTCTGCTTCTTACACAGTTTATACATTTTCTGACATGGGGAGGGAAAGGTGTGGAGTAGGTAGAGCTGGCCAGCTTAGCAAAGGGGATATACACTGGGACTGGAGCTGGAGGGAGGAGTCAGAAGGTACAGTGACAGTTCGACTCTTACTGTAAATTGACAGTAGAACTGGTTAAGCTCATTCGCAAGAGACAGAAATAGTATTTGTATCAAGCCAATTAATACTTTGAATGCTGACCATTATTATTACTCATCTTATTTTATCCAAATATCATGCAGCCCTATCTTCAACCTTCAAAACGTAAGCATATTTGTAATTTTCATTGGAGCTGTGTAAGAAAAATATCCCTTGATTTGTCCTAACGTCTTCCTCAGGCAGAAAACACAAGTTTTGTCTTTATTTAATAAGTAAAACGAAAATAAATACATAAACCACTTCTTTTGCTTTTAGTCAACTAAAGCAGTTGAATATTCTAAGCCAAGACCAGCAGCCTAATAATAAAACTGAGTCTCCAGGGAAGTCCAAACTAATGTTTCTTCTAACGGGGCCCAAAGCTCTGTCTAAAAAGAAACTTACCGTCTTATTTCTTGGTGAAAACAGACAGTGCATATTGTTTTGTTTTGTTGCAGGCTTGATGGAAATGATTTTTTAATAGTGAAAAAAAAATCTAACTCTTCTGGGATTTCATAGGAAGCTGCAGATTTATGACTCTTTACTGATAAAATAAGGCATTCCAATTCACAGTTTTGGGTTGCCATGAAAATGCTGCAACTGAACAACAGAACTTGCTAATAGAGACGCCTTTTGCTCTATGATAGAATAGCAGAAGTTACACAAATAGAAGGCCAAATCTGATTTTATTGCAATAAATATATGTCATTTTTCACCAACAAATTCTAAAATGGCCTTTGCGCTGTTGATTAACATCTTCCAGCACTGTGTCACCTAAATGAAGCATTATAAATGAGGAACAGATAGAAGTAAGTTGTCTGACTCATTTGCTAATCTCTGGTCTGACTAATGAGAAATAGTTTCTTGTTTTTATCTATATTCTCCATAATTGGGGCGGCAATAACTGCTGGGGATTTGTAACTCAAGGAAATGTGTAGAAAAGGGATATGTTAAGCCACTTATAAAACATCTATTTGATTTTCTATTTTTTTTAATACTTATAATGATTATGAAATAATTTGTCTTCCATTAATTGCTGCAAGGTTTTTATAATAAGCAAAACTGTGCTATTTGATTTAATTAATTCTAGTTTAATTTAATTCAAGTAAAATCAATCAAATAAAATATTTTTATATATTAGTCCTTATAGATTTCCTTTTTATTTATTTCCTACAATTGCTCATTTGGTTTCGCTTTTATTCTTTCTGCACAGAGTTTGCATGTTCTCCCTGAGCATGTGTGGGTTCCCTCCGGTTACTCTGGCTTCCCCCCCACAGTCCAAAAACATGACTGTTAGGTTCACTGGCTTCTCTAAATTATCCTTAGATGTGAGTGTGTGCATGAATGGTTGTTTATCCTGTGTGTCTCTGTGTTGCCCTGCGATGGACTGGTGACCTTTCCAGGGTGTACCCTGCCTCTCGCCCATTGGCCACTGGAGATAGACACCAGTACCCCTCGCTTCACCCCAGCAGGGATGAAGTGTGACAGAAAATGGATGGATGGATGGATGGATGGATGGATGGATGGATGGATGGATGGATG
>NW_015150748.1:859908-866158 GCF_000732505.1 Cyprinodon variegatus
CCCAGTGCTCAGGGCTGGGTGCTCTGGTGCGTGCCGGTTCCCTCCCAGTAGGTTGTTAGTGGGACCTAGCTGCCCGCCTCTCGGTGTTGTGCATTTGGTCCAATGAGTTTATAGGTGAATTTGGCCTGGATTTTTTTTTTTTTTTTGCACAGGAGGCAGGGCGTAGCATTTCTGATGAAATGATTGATACTTTTAACTGTGTTTTTATGTGCATGTTTGTGCATACGTGTGATACTGGAAGATTTTGATCAGCTTTTTAACAGCTAATTGAATATTTCTGTTGATTTATTTTTCTCTCTTTTCTGTTTTGATTCCTATGCTGCTCCTTGGTAATATCTCTTTCTTCAACACCTTGGATACTTTATCAGGTAAGACATCAGTCCACTTCACAACTCCGCCGGCGCTGCACAGCTTGCATAGTTAAGAAGCTCTGCTGAGTGTTTGTGTTCTTTTAGATGGTGTCTTTTGCTCTTACAGCTCGGATGGAAATGAGCCTTATGAATATGCAGGCAGTCCCTGAGCTCTCTGCAATAAACCTTCCTGTCTCTTCTGCTTTACATCCTCAGCTCTGTTCTTTTTTTTCTGTCACTGCTTCTTTCTTTGTCGTTCACTCAGTCAAATAACCTCCATGTAGGAGCTTGACTTTAAGTCTTCAATGACATTCATAAAGAATATTCAATATGAAGATGAAAGTTTCTATGTCATTGTAACAATGTCTCATGGCAGAATGTAGATATATTATATCTGAATATACTTGAACAGGCGTGTATCTTTATAAGGATCTGACAGATCCAAGTCTGGACAGGTCGCTTTAGGATAGTATTCTGTTTTATTTATTTGATTAACTATAAACAAGAGGGTGGAGGCCAAACACCTCTAAATTTAAAAGCCACAATTTTCACCCCTTTTATTAAAAAAAAAAAATGCTAATGTGCTTTATTATTTAACAGTTTTCTTTGCTGAAATTGCTACTCACCCTTTTTTTCTTTTAAAGAAAATAAAATTTGAACCTGATTGATTCATGCCTTGATAGAGGAACAAATATTATATTTTGTTTTAATATCTTTAATTTAGCTTTTCTCATTAAACCTTATTTTCTCACAAAGAAACACTTCATCCTTGTATTATTTTGACATATCATATTTTATATGCAATTTATGGAATAGGCAAACACAAAATAACATAACTGTAAAATTAATGAAAAAATTTTGACTTCTTAATCCTAATTTTCATTAAAGAAATATATGCATTTGTTCTCAGTCCACCTCAGTTGAGTTTGTTCAGTTCTTCAACTTTATTTATATTGCACCAATTTCACCAATCTCATACCATCTTTTCCTCCAGGATGGTGTCAAGCTAAGTACAACACAAGGCTAGAGGTAGTCAGTATGATGAGAACATTTTTTTATTTGAATTAAAATGTGCAAAAGTGAGCTGAAGAGAAAATGGTCTTTTTGCCCGCCAGCAGCCTGAGATTATAGTAGCATATCTATAGAGAGATGTCAGGATTATCCAAGCCACTCTCACTATAATCTTTATCAGAAAGAGAAATTTTAAGCCTATCTTCAAAGTAGAAAGGGCATCTGCCTCACAGACTAGCACTGGTAGTTGGTTCTAAAGGAGATTCATTTTTACTCAAAAAATGTAAAGTCTATTAAAAAGCAAAGAATCGACATATAAAAAAGGTTGATTATTACGGAATTAATTTTTGACAAGGATAATTTTTAATTATACAGTAGCCTCTTTTTAATTTATGACAGAACTCTTGCTGCAGTATTAAACTGAAGGTTTTAAATCACGTTTTGTTGACTTCCTGATAGTTAAGAATTAAAATAGATGAGCCTTGAAGAAAAAGTTGTCTGTTTTCGTTTTTGCATCATTCCTGGACAGGATACCTTTAATTTTGTAAATATTTCTAAGGTGAAAAAAATGTAATTCAATAAAACAGTATAATATGACCAATGTAGCTGAACATCATCAGGATATCGGTGTAAATGTAACTCATACATATGGTAATTATACATATATTGGAAGTACACATACTGTAGTAAAATTAATAAACCTTTTCAATTAGTTAGTAGATTTGGAATAGTAGATCCACATCTAGCTGCAAGTCATTTATGGTATGCCTCTTTTTTGGTCTTCCTCATGTGAGCCATGACAACGATGTCACCTTGGTGACTTTTCATGCAGCTCTTCTTCAAGCTGTCCATGCTGATGTAGCTCCTCACTCTACCTTCAAAGTGTGGTTCAGCCTCTTACAAAAGGAAACATTGTATTCAGAATCCCATTACTTCAATCACATTTCTTTACCTGAGGTACATAAAATTACCCTAATAAATCTTGATCCTTTACTTTAAACTTGGCTCTTTTGTCACCCACATCGCTGTTGATCCCTCGCACCTATCTAAACGCCCTGTCACACCTTGATGATATAGACCAGCATATGCCTGACGTATGAAAATCTGGAGAAAAAAAAATGTCAGCATACGTTGGATAGGTTATGGATTGGTTTTGTATAAGTTTAAGAATGCTGAAGTACGCTGAAACACTGGCACACTTCAAAATTATGCAAGTATGTTGCATGTATGGCAGCGTATGGTCATACATGGGCAATAAGTTACAGGTAAGTTATTTGATCGTTGACATATGTTAAGTTTTGGTTGCTCATAAGTCGTGGCATCTAGCTAATCCAAAACCTATGAGTAACTTATGCAAAACTTATCAAGAACTTATCTCCAATGTATATCAAAGTTCAGACGACCGCTACTATATAATGGCGTATTGGCAGCGTTTTGGTATAACAGATGGTTCAAAGGAGGAAACCGTCTGTCCTCCTCCAGAATTCATCCCAATCATAGGGAGAGCGAGAAGGTGAGTGTGATGGATCCTCCCAGCGTTCACACCCACGTCCACGACCAACAAACTTCCTAGCAGACATGACGCTGAATCTGCTGCGATTGCAAACCTTCTTTCTTTCTTTTCATTTTTATTTGGTAAACAGCAGCTAGATTACGGTAATACCGCAATCAAAGACATCTGTTTATGCAGGCTGGGCGCCTCCGGGTGCATCGCTGCTGCCCTCAGGACACTGACCTGTGCATAATTTCATGGGCATTACGCTGCTGTGCATTATGCATAAGTTAGGCTGTCGTTGGACATAAGTTCTTAACTCATTATGAATACTCTATGTATATGTAGATAGAAAGCTCTAGCCTCGTGAGACCATCCTGATCTCGCGAGCTTTCAAGGTTTCACTCGCAGATCAGTCTGGCTACTTTCCGTTAAAGAAAATTTGGAGCTGTTCACCAAACGAACGTCCAATCAGCGTTGGCTTTGAGGCGGGTTGAGGTGTGACGCAACGAGAAGCACGACAGTTCAGTCTAAAGAACATGACGGCTTCAGCCGATGAAACTAGCGTTAGCGTGGCTATCGAACAAGTTTTATCTGAATTAAAGAGTATTTCTTCACTGAAAGAAGAGCAAAACACTGCTCTGGAGGCTTTTCTCAGAGGAAAAGATGTTTTTGCTCTTCTCCCGACTGGTTTCGGCAAGAGTTTGATCTATCAATTGGCTTGTGCCTGGCTTGTAGTTGTGTTTTCGTCGTCGCTCTGTTAGTACGTCATATGCTTCGTTGATCTGATTGGTTTATTTGGCCCGTCTATAACCAACATAGGCCAATCAGCTAACCAGTATTTTCGCCCCTTCCCAGAATTACTTCACTTGGTTTCCAGATGGATACGCGGAGCAAATCCAGCAAATCCATCTGGCGGAGTCAGGTTAAGAAATCTCAGCATACAGTATTCCAGTGTTTTAGGAGATTCTGGGACGGCATACGCTGAATAAATCAGCAAGGTGTGACAGGGTCCTAACCACCATTCATAAAAAAAAAATCAAAAATATTCTAAGTCGATTACGATGGGGTGGAAGAGTTTGTTGAATGTAATTCAGTTCATTTGAACTTTACAAACCCTTTCATCTTGGACAGAGATGCTTTCTAAGAGATAAATAAGGGGAAAGAGAAAAAACTAGAAGATGAATGAAAGGGTATAAGAGGTACGGCACAGGACCTTAGTGACATCCTGACAGAAAGTAATAAAGGTGTAACAAGGAAGAGGAAGGAAAGGTTGTGAAGAATGATCAAACTGCTCCTCGTGGCTAAAATATTGCAACTATCACATATTTGTTTTTTTCTTCTTTTTATGTTCTTTTTGCTGTTGCCTGTAGATTCAATTTTGGAGAACATTGTTTTTTGTCTCTTCTTCATTTTCAGAAGCTGCTGGTTTGTTTGAGTGTATCCTCTTAACTGGAGGTGTATGCTGGTTCATTAATTATAAATAGAAGGTGAATCAATAGAGCACTGAACTACTGTGAACTGTGTTTGTGCAGATCTGTTTCTGAATGAGTTAGATTTGTAAGATTTGTTGGCTTCATTTTCCTTCTTTAAGCGGTTAAAATATTACAATATTTGGTTTAAGGATCACTTGGTAGTGTTTGTTTTATTTTTATTTCCTTTTGCAGTTTGTGTGGATAAAGAGAAAGGGATTTTTTTTTCCGTTTTCCCTTAAAATGAACATTTAAACCAGAAGGTAATCCTTTTTCATCAGTGTACCAGTGTGTGTTTTTGTTGTGCACCAATAAAATGCTCTACAAGACAGAGTGCTGCGCTCACAGCAGAGAAACACCTCTGCAGATTTACTGGGATGTTACCACACACACCTACAAGGCTTCTCTTATTGGGACACACACACATACAGAGTATGGGGGGAAAAACAAATTGTAATGGCCCTGTGCTCCTCCAAGGACGGGTGAGTGGGAGAGGCCTGGGCAGAGTAATCACAGTTAAAGAGTGTGTGCGTGTCTTTTGGGATGTGAATAAATGCACTATGGGGGAACACAGAATGGTTTGGTGCTGGAAAAATAGATGAGGTTATGAGTAGAGTGGAACATCCTGTCCCATATACAATTCTTCACACACTGGCTTGGCGTGGGAAAGTTAGTGCTACTGAGCAACGAGGACGTGACAGATGAGTGAATCCAGGATGTGGAATACGTCCCAGGACACTAAACAACGGCATTTATTCCATTTAAGTTTTTTTATTATACTCAGAGCCCGATTAACCTAAAGCCTCTCCACATGCTCAGTATGCAAATGTTCCCACTGAAGTGCAACATCAAAACTGGGTCTATTCTTTCGTACTCACAGAGTGCACATAATGCCAGTTATATGTTGGAGTTTGTTATTTGTTATTTAGGCAGATTTTATTATGTATGGAAACCTAAGATACCAAGATGACCGTTTCTTGCTCTACTGCATTCCGTGATTAACTTCTTATTGCTATTATTATTTAATTCCATTTCTATCTGACTGTGCAGTCTGATTACACTGGTGTGATTTGAATCATCCAAGTCATATTTAACAGCCTTATTCAACAGGTCATTTATTTCAGTTATTTAATTTTCTATATGAATTATATTATCTAGAGTAAATGTACACAGACTGATGTGATTGCTAAAGGTTATCTTAAAATAGGAATTATACCAGCGCTATGCTTATACACCAACACCAACCTATGAACTCTACAATCAGTCCCATATATGACTCTAAGCATAACGGCAATAATATATTTACTAACAAAATCTGTGACTACATCTAAAAACCACCCACGAGGCCTCTGAACTGACTAATAATAATTAGAAAATGTATTTTATTCTTTCACATTTTTCCACCACTTCAGAGTTTTTTTTATTACATCACTTATTGTCAATGACATGTCATTAAATATTTATATATATATATATATATGGGGTGGAAAGGTTCACAAAATCCAAGGTTAGGTTCGGTTCACGGTTTTGTGGTTACGGTTTTCGGTTCGGTTTGGTATATGTTGATTGTTACCCCGAAACCTCATAAAAATTAATGAAATAATCCCCAAAAATGTATGAATTGTAATTATTTTTAATGATCCGCGGAAACCCTGGATCATTTCCCCATATTTTGCTGCTTTGAATTTAATCATCTCGTGCATGCCCTCTACGATCTCCAATTAGGCGGAGGCTGTAGGCTTTGCTTTGTGCAGGCGGTCTGGAGCGCAGCGGGGCGGAGCGCTGACGGAGTATGTGGGAATTCGGGGTTAGCCTGACATGTTGGTTGTGTTGCTGTTAGCATAAACAAAACGTGTTGCACAATGCTTGCACACTGTTGCACTTTTATCCACAACTTTCTTTACCGCCGTCATCGTAGGTCACTC
>NW_015150748.1:866168-868940 GCF_000732505.1 Cyprinodon variegatus
TTTCTCCTATTACTGTGTTCATACAAATATATATAGACGTTCAGGGTTCACGGTTTCGTGGTCACGGTTTTCGGTTCGGTATATGTTGATTGTTAGCCTGACATGGTCGTCGTGTTGCTGTTACAAAAACATAAACAAAACGTGTTGCACAATGCTTGCACACTGTTTCACTTTTATCCACCACTTTCTTTCCGCCGTCATCGTAGGTCACTCTAAATGCAAAGTGATCCCATACAGCAGACCTATAAGGTGCTGCTGGCGCGTCTTCTAACTCCTGTTCTTTCCCACTCGCCATACCCACACAGTTCTCCACAACAACTGATTTTTTTCTGCTACACCCGGCTGCGCTGCTTCACTTCTGGAGTGTACACACTTCGCCTATAAGAAAAAAAGGAGCAGCGCATGAACCGAACGCAACACACGCGAACCGAACCGAGACAGTCGAACCGAACGGTTCGGACGGTTTTCATTAACTGTTCCATCCCTGTTCCATCCCTTATATATATATATATATATATATATATATATATATATATATATATATATATATATATATATATATATATATTTACAAAACTGTTTGGGATCTTAAACAGTTATTGACTTAAATCTAAATTCAATAGGTGGGGTTCCTTGATTTTGATATTCAGCATTAGCAGGCAGAAATTATTGACGTTTTTGCTTCAGTTTACGGATACTGACCAATTAGCTAAAGGGTCAGCAAGGAAAAATACTGCATTGCAAGTAACTTAGTGAAATGCTGAAATTTTGCATTCCTCTACAGTGGCAGAGCTGCCTATGTTTTCAGACATGAAACTCCTTAATGGTTCATTTATGCCCCCTAACCTTTCACTTAGATGCTATTAAACTTCTATGGGGAAAAGAAGTGGTTATTTTCCAGGTCAGTTATCTTCACCGTCTGTTAAGTAATGTCTCTGTATATAAGCCAATGTTTCAGACGTGTCGCCACTAGCTTGAGTAACAGCCATTGCTCTTGTAGAGGGTTCCAGTTTTATCCATGGTAAATGTTTGATTGCAGCATTAAATGACAAATAGACAATCTTGGAAGTTTCCTGATTCTCCTTTTACTGTGTCACAGTGGAGAGAAAAAAGTACAGGGTCATGCATTATGTGTTTCAGGTCGACACGATTACCTATTATTTATTTAGGGGAGTCCAGAAACATTAACGCAAATGATTACCTCATTATTTTAAGTGCATACAGGTTTAACTGCAAAGGCATTATCAAACTCCCAGGGCTAAACTTAAGAGTTAATACTTTCAACAAGAAAACATTTTTATAAGTTTTATTTCCAGTTAGACTTCTACCAAATGCAAAAGAACAGAACCGCATATTTTAGATGTTTATAGCAAGAAAAAGGAAGATTGGTTTAAATTGTAAAAGTGCCTCTGCAGAACATTTGATCATGGTTTTTATCCTTTTTCTACTATTTATTACAGCTGCATTCCTTGGCTGTAATAAATCTGCACTGTGATTTCAAATTCATTTGCTGTCAGCGTCAAAAACAAACTGTACATCAACAACATTCTTGGAAAACACATTGGGCTCCTGGAGGTTTGCATCTGCTGCTCTGCATTTTCCTGGGCCATTAGTTTTCTTTGCCAAAACCCAGATTGGAATCCAAAACAAGTTAATGTGTCATGGTAGGGCGAGCGCTGCTGTCATTGGTGGTGAATGCTGTGACGGTGCTTGATGGTCGTGTTTGTATGTCATAACTTACAGTCTTGTCATGTCAAACCAAGTATAGTTTAATATACAAGGGCTTGCAAATATCCTCTTGACTTGTTCATATTTTAATGTTAAAACAAGCGTTTTTGTATTATAGTAATAGTCCATTAAAAATGCAAATTTGACAGCAAATTATTATTTTTTTTAAAAGAAAAAAATATATATATTTTATTTTTAGAGGAAATAAGCCATTGAGACTTGGAATGTCTTTTACAATGATGTCCTGGACAAGAAGTAAAAAGCATAAAGTACATGGTGTAAACAAGCTATAACACATACATAAACATTTTACATAAAAGAAGCAGCAATGTTAAATTGTTTACACCAAAGTACAAAGAAATAAAAACAAAACACTGTAAAAATGTATATATTATATATATATATATATATATAATTTGTCTGAATGTTACAGGTGCTAGATGTGTTGACTGTATGATTTGGTTGAACTGTAAAGTGCCTTGAGCTTACTTGTGTTGTGAATTGGCGCTATATAAATAAACTGAATTGAATTGAATTGAAAAAGTTTCACAGTTTTTTTTTAAAACTAGATAAAGGAATAAGAGGCTCCAGTATGCTGAATAAAACCTCATTTGACTGCAAGTAAAACTAAAAATCTATACTGAGGATATTATTATCATTTATATACATCTACCAGTGCCGTCTGCTGCTCTCTGAAACAGGGAAGACTCAACGGTGTTAATTTAATCCAAATGTAACATAATGCATTAAAAAACTGTGAAATTATACAAGAGTTCAGCACAAGACGGCTGATCTGGCTAAATGATTGCTTTTTCCTTCCTCTCACAAGGAAAACCCCTCTTCTTTCTGTCTGCTTTCAGTAAAATCTTTGACCATGTTCAGCCAATCAGCATCGTTCAACCAGCTTCATGACCCGCCCCAAGTCCTCCCATGCTCCATAGACCCCATAAGAAGCTTAAAGGAATAGTACACCCAAAACATGATTAGCCTTCATTTTCTACTCACCCCCATGCTGAACAACACTCTGGAGTACTTTTTTGATAT
>NW_015150748.1:869783-882735 GCF_000732505.1 Cyprinodon variegatus
ATATCAAAAAAGTACTCCAGAGTGTTGTTCAGCATGGGGGTGAGTAGAAAATGAAGGCTAATCATGTTTTGGGTGTACTATTCCTTTAAGAAGTTCTGGAATTGATGGATTTTTGTGTGTTATCCAATAAGGGCCCTACTTTCTAGCTGGTTGCTTCAATTCACGGAGGTTTAAGCCTAAACATGGAGTTCTTATGCTGACAGGCAGCGTCCTGCTTCTCAAGATCGGTGGGCGATCGGGGCCAAGAGCAGATTCAACAGCTGATTAATGCTCAACACTGTCATGAAATTAAGCACATTTTAGCACACGTGTAATTAAGGTTGACAACATATATGGAGTTTAACAATGCATTTTGACCAACTATTTTACATAATGTTAAGAGGTTTAGCCTCCTCAATATTCAGTGAGAAATCATCGACATCTGCTGATCTTTTTGCCGATGACATTGTTGTTCTTATGATTATTGTTGTTTTGCTAGAAGGTGAACTTGTGGTTAAGTCTCAACTACTGAAAGATAAACACTTCACCATAGTTTACATCAAAACACTATTGTCAGAGGCAAATAAATAACATTCAGTTGGGGAACAAACTGTACATAAGGCTCTTTGGGTGAAGTTTATATTGTTTTCTTCCATTGGTTGTGTTTTGCTTCTTCTGTGACCTCTGTGCACAGAAAAGGACAGTTTGAGGCTCTTAGTTCTTCCCCTACATGCTGGCGTCACATACCTGATAACCTATGAAGGATGATAGTACATCCCACTGACACATTCACTGACTTAAACTTCCGCTTGTTGCGCTGACGTTAATAAGCCTGTGTCAGCAGACACTCTGCTGATTTTATACTAACGAGGTTTTAATATCCCCTCTCTGTATGTAACAGTGTCAGAAGTTCAGCGTGGTGTTAAAACGTTTGGACCACAGCCAGAAAATGCTTTAAAAAACTGAGTTCTCCTGCCAATCCTAAAAAGTGTTTTACGTACAATACAAGCAATAAGTACTTGTAAAGTAAGTGAGCTGTGTGATACAGATTAAAGGTTCTAGTTCATGCGGTTCACTGCGCCAGCTCCATCGCTTCTCAGATATGTATCTCTTTTCCTCTGAGGACCAGCACCAGCGATGAGGCAGTTTCCCATTTTAGAAGTCAGATGCTTGTTAAAAGCAGGGCACTCCACTAACTGCTGACACGCCTCCAGAGGAAACTGCACCGTGGTTTTCAGTGCAATATTTCACGGCTCAGGTTACCAGAATTAAAATCACAACCACCTTTCTGTAGTGTCAAGAAAAGCTCTGCTGTCCACTTGTTGAGCACTGAAAAAAAATAATTCAACCACTTTTGGCATTTACTTAATCATATTTATTTACGATAACACGATTGTTTTATGTTCTACCCTGCTAACATGAAACAATTGTGTTAAAGTAACTAAAAATGATCAAGTAAATGCCAAAAACAGTATTATTTTTTTCTGTGTGTTTTTTTTATTCATATTCTGTACATACAGAGTAAGCCAAGATGGAAACAATGGCACATTTTAATTTTCCTACTTACTATAGTCACCTTTCTGGAAAAAATTGACACAAACAACAAATCAGCCAATCAAACTGCAGGAACAATGCTGGAGATTTCCAAAATCAAAATGAGGGATGTGGGTTTAAATGTGCCAGACGCTCTGAGTATTTCAGCAACTGCTCTACTCGGCTTTTCACACGTCTCAGGTTTGCGGAGAACTGTCAGAAACAGGAAAATATTCTGTGAGCTGTGGTTATGAGAAATTGTGCTGTTGATGACAGAGGTTAGAGGAGAATAGGTAGGCTGGTTTGAGATGGTATGAAGGCAGCAGCGGCTCTAGTAACCTGTCATTACAAGCAAGATAACAGAAACCCATCTCTGTGCACAAAACTTGAAACAGCTGTGCCACCACGCAAAAGACCACACTGGTTGCTGCTCTTTCAGCTAAGTGCTGTTAACTGACATTACATTACATTTACACAGATTCACCAAAATAACACATTGAAAAAGCTTAATCAGTTATGATAATCATGAATTCAGGCTTCAACATTCAGGTTCTTTAAAAAAATATAAGTATGGATACATCCTGCTTCAGATTAACAGTTCATATTAGTGAGTGTGGTTCAATGGTGCAAGGGACATTTGCTGAGGACTCTTAACAGTAGATGAGCATGTGTTAAACATCACAGCCTACCTAGATATTAAGTACAGTGCAGCTCCTTGCTGATGAATACTTTAAGCAGGATAATGCGTCTCAAACTGCTATGGTAATGTTATTGTACCCCATCTGCCGTTGCAGTTACCATTTTTAATCCATTAAAGGACCTTTGGGGATCGGGTTGAATGAGAAATTTGCTTCATTAATGTGCATTTTACAAATCTGCTACAACTATAAAATGCTCATATGTCGATGTAATAGATATATCTTTAAAAATAGACACGGCTCTGACGATAAATGTTGGTCCAGCCAACTGCTAGTCAGGTTACCTTTTTAACTGACCTCTGACCAGACATTTAAGTTACTGTCTTAAATCATGTCAGTGTGTCATTTCCCATCTTAGACTTAAACTGTAAGGATTTATATCAGGATTGCTTTATAATAATAAAAAAAAAGACTTAACTATTTCATAATGTTGGTATATTAATTTGATATAACCTGCATTTTTGTTTTTACAGACCCTAAGAGGTATTAATGAGCCTGAAAAGAGAGTCAAATCCACAGTCATCTGATAACTGTTGCAGCATGTGTGTCAGGGTTCCTGTGTGTGGGTTAGTGCAAGTTGTGCATCTCTACTATAGAGGATCTTTGTGGAGAACTTGGGTAGCCTACACAGGTGAATGTAATCTTGATTATCATGGTGCTGGGCTTAAAAGAGAACCAGAGCCTTCTTTCAGTGCTGGTTACTTGTGTTGTTTTTGTTGCTTCCTAGTCTCTTGCTTCCCTTGAGTATTTTTCCTGAAGTTTATTAGTTTTGTTTGGTTTTCAGTATTTTAGTGTCTTGGATTTTTGCCTCTGTTTCCCTTGGACTTACATTAAACCATCCAAACCCATCCTTGCTTACTCCTCTCTGCATTTGGGTCCTCAGAACCTCCACCAAACCTGACAATGTGTCCATTTATTTCATAAATTTCATCTTTAAATGCAATACTGTTTGATAAATTGGATACTATTCAAAGGTAATTTATTCAAAAAGGCATTATGGAGTTTTCTAATGATACTGTCACCTGCAGCCAAAACACAGAATTGCGGCAATCTTCTGCTTGTTTTTCATACTGCATGCTCCTATTTGACAAGGTTTTTCCACCTTGAATGTAACGCTTCGATTGTTTGCTTGGTCCGAGCCATTCAACATGGACGCGCTTGGCATCACATTCGTAGAACAGTGTCGGAACTTCTGACCCAACTCAAATTCAGGGAAAATAGGCTGAGGGCTTAGAGATGCATCGGCACTGAACTACTGACGCGTCAGTCTGCTCATCAAGGGATGTTTTATTCATGAATGGTGAAATAAAAAGGTTATTTTAAGATAACTCGCATAATATCTCTTTAAGAAACTGCATTCTATGGATTATTACACACAGTTTAAAGTTTTATATCTTTTATTTAGGATTAAAATATTAAATCAGGTCCAACAGATTTCAGAACAGCTTCTTCCCCACTGCCATTAGACTGCTGAATGTTGCATAAAATGGGGTTATAAAAAAAAAAGTGCTGAATGTTGAAAGCTGTATATCACATACCAGTCCTATGTTTACATTTTACCACTGCTGCTTATTTTTTATCACTACTGCACTGTAAAAATGGAATTGTCTTGAGAGCTGTACCAAATAAAATTTATTTTTGTATACGCTCTCTTTACAAAATGACAAGTCTGTCTAATTCTAGTCTAAGTCTAAGTGAGACAAGTAAAAAAATAAGACGGACAGAAATGTGGGGTTAATAAAAAGCATGTTTCAAACCTGCTTAAAGATCGTTGTTTTTTAAAGCTGCTTTATATGTGATATAAGGGGCCTCATCAGAGATCATATTTTAATTTCTTATATGAGGTTAAGCTGGTTTATAAAAAAAACCCATGCCCTGCTCAAGTCCCTGTAGGAAGACGTTGGAGGAGCTCCTCTCTGCACGTGTCAATACAGTAAAAGCAGTTATATCAGCTATTTAGATGCATCCTCTGCATCTTCCCATTGGCAGCTGGAACAGAAAGATGACAAAGAAGATCTATCATAATCTCTGAAGCCAGCTGCTCCCTGCTGTGCTCTCTGTTTGCTGCTGCGCTGAAGCTGCTTGCTATTGTCTAAAACCACATTCACACTCTAAAATGTGTAATCCTATCATTCTGCTGCTATGTTCATGTTTATATCAGGTTGAGTATCATGGGAGGGTGTTTTAACATGTTATCTTCCTTACCTAAAGCTTAAAAATTGCAGCCCATGTCAGAGGCTTTTATTAAGTTTCTCGGTGCATTGCATCTCCAGTAATTGTCGCTGCTAAAAGAAAATGTTGAATTAACTGTACATCCCAGTGCTGCTGGGTCCAATTTACTGGAATGCAGTAGTTATTTAAATCTCCTCACACATTTATCCCGGCAAGAAAGAACCCTCAGGAGAACGGAAATATGTAAATGTTGTATTATTTGTCGTATTATTCACGCCACTGACTGGGACCTGACATTTCACCAAGACTGCTTGGGAAGGAGAAATAGATAAATAAAACTTGGATACTGTAAACCAGATGCATGCATCAACGTTATTGTGTTTATAATGAGTCTCCCATGGGAAGTGTTAGAGCTGTAGAGGTTACATAAAGATTGTTGCTCTCATGTGCAACATCAACTATATCCAAAGTGCAGTCCAGAGCCGGTGTTTGTGTCTGCTTATGAGAAATTTATATCTTGATGCAGATCTATTACATTTAGTTAAATTTTAATGTCAGATTCGTATACTTACCTTACATTCAGTCCTTCAGTCTTTCACTATCATTTGAAAACATTCCTGGACTTCCTTCATAAACTTTGCACAATTAAAGACTGATTTTTGTATTATTTTTTTTTAAGTTTTGGCACGGCTTCCCTCTCTTTTAATGTTAGTTTTGGTTGTTGACCTGCAGGAAGATAAGTGTGTCCCCTAGTTTCAGGGCATCTAATAGGTTTTATTTTAGGGCCGTACTGTTAGCTTTCTTCATCTTTTACTTATTTCTGACTAGCCTTCCTGTTTCTGCTTAATACTACACTGCCTGGCCAAAAAAACGTTGCCACCAAAAAGAAAGGTCACTCACTCTAATACTTTGTTGGACCACTGTGGCATTGTTTCGATAAGCTTCTGCAATGTCAAACGATTTATTTCCATCCAGTGTTGCATTAATTTTTCACCAAGATCTTGCATTGATGATGGTAGAGTCTGACCGCTGCGCAAAGCCCTCACTAGCACATCCCAAAGATTCTCAACAATTTTAGTAGTTTCTGCAATCTCATTAGATGTTTTCTCTGCTTGATGCATGCCAATGATTTGACCCTTCTCAAACAGACTAACATCTTTTCCACAACCTCGGGATGTGTCTTTCGACATGGTTGTTTAGAAAATGAGAAGCAAGTCATTGCACCAGTTGGGGTTAACTTGTTGCCAACTGAAAGATAATCGCCCATGCAGTAATTATCCTATAGGAGGCTTGTATCTATGTGCTTAGTTGAATCCAGGTGGCAACTTTTTTTTTTTGGCCAGGTGGTATAGTATCCCTCTAGTATGATGCTGCCATGCCTCTCTCAATGTGACTTGCTGGATGTGCTCTCTTCATCCTCTGTCACAGTTTCTTTTTGTGTCTCTGCTTCTGTCTCCTTGAACCCCTCGGCTTATGGCCACTCAGACTGAGCCTGGTTCTGCTGGAGGTTTCTTCCTGTTAAAAGGGAGTTTTTCCTCTCCACTGTCGCTACAAGCATGCTTAGTGTGAGGGATTGCATTCGAGTCAATAAGTCGATGCAATCAACTGGTTTTCCTTAGATAGAAAACTTGACTTAAATTTGACTGTATGATCTGGTTGAATTGTAAAGAGCATTGAGATGACATGTGTTGTAAATTGGTGCTATAGAAATAAACTGAATTGAAATCAACACGTTTTAGTAAGCCTACGTTCACACTACAGGCCTTAATGTTGCATTCATTTTTTTTTTTGTGAAGTCTGATGGTTTTCTGTGGTCATTCACGTATCTAAATAGATGCAACCTTTATTTGATTGCCTGTGTTAACTGTAGTCATACAACTTCAGTGTCCCAAATGCACAGTAGAGTATACAACACCATCACAAGTAGCAAGCGTTCTCTTGTGTTTACATAAGTAAACATAAATGGTAGAGCTGGAGCACATTTTGCGATCTTTCATCTCTTGTCCAACCGGAGCCATTGCATTAACAAAGCAAATTTTATCTAGAGATTTAAAAGGAACAATGCTCTTTTGCATTATCATCCACCATGGTCGTTGTTGTTCTTACCACTTCTGCGTAGCAAGACGCAGAATAACCACAGAACTTTTGTCAAGTATAAATGACATTCGGGTCAGATGAAGGCGACCTGGCTGTATTGGATTTGGATTTTTATTTTGCTTGGATAGCATTTGCACTCCAACGCTCAGTTACAGGATGCATATTGGCCAGATAAAAATCTGATGTAGGTCGCCTCAGTGCATCTGAGGCTGCAGTCTGATCGTAGCCTTAGAATCCTGCATGTTGGCCAAAACACTTGTATTCCTGTTTACCAAGAAGACTTTCTTCCAAGTTAGCTCTGTACTTTACATGAGGAACTACAGACTTTCTTAAAGTTGTTCCATATAGGGTAGATTGAACATACCTAAAACTTGATGTGGCAATGAGTTCTCCTCCTGAGCTATGGACCTTTGCAGCTCCTCCAGAGTTACAACTAACTACTAGACTAGTCTGTCGGTAGATACTGTAGAAGTAGGACAGAGCTATGTCAGCTGTTTGAGGCAAACGATGTTTTATAACCCAACCCTGGTTTAAACCATGCCTTTTGTTTCCTAACCCTCCAAGGCCTTCACAGAGCAGCTGGATTTATGCTTAATTTAAATTTCATAAAAATGGACTGTAGTTTTTCACAATAAATTTTCTTCTGCACACTATTTATTTTGATTACTATTTATTGGGTCTTTTTTAGGGGTGTTACAGTAAAGGGAATTTTTTTTTTTTTTTTTTTGTGGTAAAACATTTTTACCCTTCCACTCCATAGATCTATGTTGTTTGCTCTATTGCATTAACTCTTGCTAGGGTTTGTGGCAAGATTTTAAAAATCTAAAGGAAGATAAATATTTCTAGGTGGCAATATAAGTCCAGTTGATGACGGAATGATTTCCTAAAAGAACCCAATTGTAGTGCTGTTGGTTACATAGCTGCGGATGTCTTAAAAAACAGGAGATTGATAAATGGTCAAACATTTTTCAGATCTTGAATCCTCAGTTCATTTTGTTTATGAACATGAAAACAATTTAAATGTGTTTGGTTTATGCAGATGTTGAGAATTAGAGCAACTCTGTTGGGATGTGTTACAGAAGAAAAGGGAAACGGTTGCATCAGATTTTGTATGTTGGTTTTTTTCTCACATCACATCTAGTTGTGTTTTCACTTCTGAAAGATAATTAATCCCAGCAGTTCACAAATGTCCATGACTTAGCTGAATTTTTTTTAATATTTTTTTGTTTTGCCTCCCGCATATGGCACGGCTTCACTTTTGTTTATTTCCTCCCTTTTGTTGAATAAAAAAAAACATTTCATGTGTTTTATATTCCATCCTAAATGATCCAAAGTGTCTTTAAATAAGACACAAACAGGTAAGCCTGATTTTCTTTTCTTTTTCTATATATTTGCTCTGAACTAATAGGAAACAAATGAACATAATAACTCCAATGACTTTTAAAGTCAATCAATTTAATCTTTATGCACTGTCAAGTTTCCTTGTGTTTCCTGACCTTTTCTCATAATATTTGCATAAATCAGATACATGAAATCGTTTGAAGGACAAGAGGAGCGTGTGTTGCATTCTACTGTTGAAGCAGAGCAATTGCCTCCCTGCTGATTTTATACAGAGCTGAATTAATTTAATTATATAAATAATATAAAAGGCTTAAGCAGTCTATTCAGCTGAGTTTCCCGCCTGTAGCATTTTTCAGACGCATAGCAGTACTAATAGTGCTCACCTGAAAAAAAAAAAGACTAACAATGAAATGCTGAAATATAACAAAGTGTGACCTGCTATCTAATAAACCCTTTTTGATACCAGTCTGCAGAAATAGTAAACTATTATGAGAAAGCTAAACTAAAGAGGCACTGTTTAGAACTTTGTGACTCTTTTAGATCCGTATTTCATTTATCAAGCCCTGAACTGCTGATACTGATTTTAGATTCATGCTAATGCTGTGGAGGATTATCAGGGAAATGTTGATTTTTGCTAATAATAACCCAATGATTGGTCGTTTTTTGACCTGGGGGGCATTTTAAAGGGGTCCCATGACGCTCGCAACCAGTTAACAGATACACATGAACCCTGGCTGTAGGCGTGACCACCTGTGTATTTTTCCTGGATGACGCAATCAATGTTACAGCCAATCACCGAAACTTGGTACCGAAAGACGAGGCATGTTTCGATACTCTGTAGAACCGAAGCATTTCGGTCGGTACCATAAAAGAACCGAAGTTCGGTACCCAGCCCTAGCCCCAGCACTGTTCCAATAAACAAAAACACAAGACCGAGAACAAACAAAATCCCCCGAAGTTGTTCTCTCTCCTTCCTTTTTACAGATCATGCATCAGAGCAGACTTGCGCATGTCAATACCCGATCAGTACCGGTAGCAAGATCTGTACCATCAGCTCGCTCCCGTTCTTCCCGAGTTGTTAGGGACATACTTATCAAGAAAACAAGTCTGTACTATATTGTGAATAGAAATTTTTCTAGGGGACAAAATTTCAAGCAGCCATTAGCGTCCTATTTTAGGAATCCGTTGCTAATTTTACAGTTTGTTCCTTTTTATGCTTAAAAAGTTTGTATGAAACAAGCAAAACTGAAAAAGTAAAAATGGCAAAAAGACAAGCAGCAGTTAAAGTTTATATATCCGCTGAAGCGGTCAAAAAATCAACAAACAGGATTTTAAACACCTCACAGATACTTAGGGGAAAAACATTTGTTTTCTTCCCATAAATAATTACAAACCAAAGAAAGTTACTGTAAACGTGACCTGACAGCTAGTAGAAGGTGCATTTGCTGTCCAGTAAAGGATAGGACTTTTTAGTATCCAAATACTCCATCATTTGGCACAGGCTGTCAGGTTTTTGTTTTTTCTTTAAAAAAAAAAAAAAAAACATTATCTGCTTCCAGCTTTCCAAAAATCCCATTTTTATGTTCTTAAATCTTTGGGATCCTAATGTGCAGGACTTAAAACATTGTGCCTTTGTTCTTCATGGTCTAGAAAAAAACCTATAAAAAGAAACGTTGCCTTCCTCCAATTAATTACATTTGATTTTTGTATTGATTTATAGAAAAAGAAGAAATTAAGTTAATTGATTTGATTCCAAAGATGAGAAGCAAATCTATTAAACCATCAGGCAGTTTTGTTGAGCCACTATGCATATATGTATGTCTGTGTGTCCCACAGGGATTTGGCTGAATGAGACAGTTGGTCCCATGATGGACCAGTCACCTCCCAGTACCTTATGGCTGCTGTGGACAAACTGAGAGACGAGACAGATGAGCCTCTCAGCAGTTGATGATGGAGGGACACTTGGCTTTCTATTGTGTCCCTAAGGGCAGCTCTCACACTGACAACACTCTCCTACCCCTATGGTGCAGTAATTACCGTTTGTTGATTTATGTAATGGATAGAAGAAGTGTTTGTGTGTGAGAGCTTTGACTAATGCTAATGCTGTGGAGGAAAAATAAAATCTCTTTTCACACCTAAGGGGTGTTAGGCCTGAGATCCAGGAATCCTGTCTTGGCTTTTAACATCATGCCGTTCTGCTCTGTTCACACATGAAATGAGTGACGAGCTCAGAAATGATTTTATTTTTCTCAGACAATAGTGGCAGTGTAGCTGGAAAAGAGCTAAAAAATATCTATATTTTTTTAAAGTCCGCTCGCTTCTCACACAACCTGCTGTGGTCCTTAACATGTTTCTTTTTTAATAAAAGAAGAAAACTGGCACAGAGATGCAGGTTATGAATAAGAACAGGTAATTTTTAGTTTCTACCTTCCTTTTTCATTTGTAATCTTATTTTTACCCCAGATTTTCCTTTTGTGACTTGAAGAATGAATATCGGGGTTTATTTGCCCTTCAATGTTCATCTGAAGCTGATTTTTATAAGCTCTTCAACAAAATTAAAACATTTTCACTTATTTTTTTGTTTATTATCTGCACATAAAACATAGACAAAAGAAATGAGCACTAAATGATACCTATAATAATTATATATATGACCTTATTATAATATTTAGTCCTTAAATTCGTATTTATTTTACTGGTTTGTCTGAAATAAAGTTAATTCATTCATTCATTCAACTAAAGATGCATTCATCCGGCCTCTTTGTTGTGATTCCAGTTCTCCATCAGGTCAAACTGGTTACTTCTGGTTCTTTTTGTTTGTTTTTATCTTTGTCAGGAGGCAGGATGAAAACAAATGCAAAATCTATTAGTTTTGATCAATTTTATTTCATAAAAAAAACGTCAGATATTGTAGCCTTTAAACTTCTGCTCCCCCATCAGGACAGACTCTGACCTCTGGCTGATTAGCTGATGCATCTGCATTTAAATACAATAAAACTGTTGGTAGTGAACGTTAAACTCTGCACTCTGCCTCCCTGAATGTTCAGCACTAAAAGCAAAACTCCATTCTTAACAAAACCAGTGTTTTTTATGAATAGATTACAGATAATGAATCTGATGACAGAAATCAAAGGGCTTTTTTGATGTTTTTGCTGCTCTTGAGCTTTAAAGGCTGATTTACAGCACTACTATGAAATAGAGCAGGATGGTTCAGCTCTAGAAGTCCCAGCATGCAGCCCGAGAGTGGAAGGAGATGTAGAAAAGATCCTCACATATGAAGGAGAATGATGGACCATTGATCTTTCAAGGATACAGTACAAAACAAAGCAGCTTCACAGCCTTTTAGGGGTTGTTTTCAGTGTTTTATTGTGATTGCACTGTCATAAGCACAGTGCAACGAAATTCACTCTCTGCATTTAAAGCCGGGCATACACTGTGCGATTTTTTTCCAATCGTTCCACGCAGCTACAGCTTCACAGCTCACAATGTATGTTCTCACACCGTGCGAACCCGACGCTCTGATGTGATCTATCTCTTCGCACTGTACGTCTAAAAACAACGTCGGACTCAGCTCCGCAGTGAGATGTTGCTACTCTGACTCGTCTATCCGGAAGCCAAACCAGTAGAAGAGGAATATGAAGCTCACTAAAGTGAAACAAGCTGAATTGGCAGTTTGTGCAATTTGTGTGCTGAAAGCCCTAAAAAGAAAAGGCAGCAAAGTATTTGGACAAAGAACCCCATTTCATCCTCACTCCCGCCATGCAGTGTTTTCATCTGAGAGGAAGGAGAAGAAGTCCTTGTTTGCGCATGCCCACAGTGATTTGCCCATGACGTGCGACTGAAAATCAAACGTTTAATTTCCCTCGACCTCACGATTCCTGATCGAGAGATGGTCGTCAGAGGCTGATCACCTCTCGTTACCCCCGTACATGATGCACGATGAGGCTGAAAGTCGGGCCGATCGGAAAATTCTCGAACGACTGGAAAGTCGCCCTGAAAAAGGGCAAAAAATCCCACAGTGTAAGCCCAGATAAACCCATCCCCTTGGGGATCGGTGGGCTGACATTTGCGGCGCCCAGGGAGTGGTGTTGGGTTAAGGCTCTGTGGGATTGGGTTTTGAACTCACAACCTCTGTATTCCAAGCTCTATGCCCCTAACCACTAGGCAGCCATTCCCCAACAATAGTAGAATGTTAGTAGATATAGCACAGTTTCGTTTGGATGTAGAGATTATGACATTCGTAAATCTTGCAAAAACATAAAACTGTTCAAAATTCTTAAAACAGAAAGTGTTGATATAAGGACTGGTTGGTGGTAATAATCCATAACTTATAGATGATGAATAGGTCTAGACATACATCCACTCTCGCCTTTGACAGCTGAAAATAGGCACTAGCACCCCTCGCAATCCAAGCAGGGATAAGCGTGATGCAAAATGAATGGATGGAAGGATTTTACTGTATTTCGTAGCTCAAATGATTGATATTCAGACAAGATTTGCCAATTTGTAAAGTTTTTTTTTAGATATTTAGAAACGTTTTTAAGGGGCTTTGGTTCATAAACTGGGTGAGCAGACCCCAATCTATTGTGTGAAGCAGAAATCAATGAGCTTTGGCGAGCTCATTGGTTCTGCCTCCTACCAGGCGACCTGATGTGAGAGGAAAGAGGCACAGGAACCATGCTGGCTTTGGACCATACGTCCGGAGGAGAACCTTTCATCCCATCCATCATCATGAGATCCCTTCCCAACAAAGTGGTGGAATTGGCAGCCCTCACCCACAACTACTGCGACGCAACAGAGACAGCAGCTTGTTCACACATATAAACACGGATGGTTTTCATTTAACCCAGGCCCACAGAACCATAGGGAGCAGTGAGAAGTTACCATCCACCCCCTCCTCCAGGACCCCACCCAACATGCCCTCTATAATAATATATATATATATATATATATATATATATATATATATATATATATATATATACATGGGCGTGCACACATAGACACTAGGTGGTGCTAAAGCACTAGGAAGTTTGCCCTTTATCAACGAAAATGCCCTTTTGAAACTCGTTTTTTTTTTATTATTAATATTATTAAGATTTTACTGATGTCGGTTTTGAAACGATCTTTTG
>NW_015150748.1:882745-886248 GCF_000732505.1 Cyprinodon variegatus
CGAAAAGCAGTAAACAAAGCAAAAGGTGGCCACTTTGAAGAACCTAGAATATAAGACATATTTTCAGTTGTTTCACTCTTTTTTGTTAAGTATATAATTCCATGTGTTAATTCATAGTTTTGATGCCTTCAGTATGAATCTGCAATTTTCATAGTCATGAAAGTAAAGAAACTTTGAATGAGAAGGTTAGGGTTAGGGTTGTCCAAACTTTTGGTCTGTACTGTATATAAATAATAAAAGGAAGTCCAGTGGGTGGGGCATTTTGGAATCCTGAGGTTGTGAGTTCAACACCCACTTCCCTTAAGACCCTTAACCTCTGATTGCTGATCATGTTCAAAATGATCCAGAATCTGGAGAAAGAACCACAGCTGTAGAGAACTGTGATGAAGGCTTTAGTGAGGTTGGTTTGGTCTTCAGTCATCCTTTTCTCTTGATCAAGCCTTCACTGAGACCGCAGCAGTTCACCTACCAGCCTGGCATCATCTACACCCAGCTCTGATCCACCTGGAAGCAATTTGAGGATCATGTTCTTTCTTTTTTTTTTATTCTATTACCGTCTAGCTGACACTGCTGTGGCTGTGGATACTGGACCACCACACCGGCCGCCTGCAGTGTGTAAGAATGCAGGTGGTTTCCTGATCTTCTGATCCTAGAGGAGCCAGTTTACAGTATATCTGCTCTCAGAGGTCTTAAATCAACATATAGGGGAGAGAAAGATGTAGAAAGACAACTTGTTGACATCAAAAACCTCCTTTTTAGCTGCATTGCTTGCTACAAATGTTACAGTTAGCACTAAAGATGGGATATTTCGTGTTCTAACAATGCATTTACTTTTTTTAAATCAGTAAAATTATCCATCCTTGTATTTTCTTTTTCTTGTATAACTTTTACTCATTTTAATTATTTAAATGTAGTTGTTTTTTTTTATCCAAATACTAAATTTTTAGAATAATTAATAAAATATCTGAGTATTAAAAATGATCATAAAAGGGCCTTTTCAGTACTATGTTGTGATTTAAAACCTGACCAGATTTTTTTGTTGTTTTACAGATGACGACTGTGGAGAATATCTAGATGTTAACCAAAAAAGAAGTTTTTGACAGAAAAGGCACTTTTGAAATTGGTCAGTTTGGAAGAACTGTTTAATAAAGTCTTTTCTTTTGTGTGAAAGGCTCCACTGGAGTCTTTAACTGCATCTGGAGCACAGCCTGAAAAGAGAAACCAAAATGAAAAATTGGACCAAGAGTTTGAAAAACTTCCTCAGAAGTGGAGAGAGAACACTTTCTAAAGGTGAATTCAAAGACCGCATACGATGCACAATGTCCTTGAAAGCAGCAGAAGTAAAATGTTCAAAGGCAGCTGAGGGCTAAGGAGGTGGAAAAAAAGCTCTGCATCACCCTGAGCTGAAGAAGACCTCAGAGGTTTATTTTGTTCAATAAATAACTTAAAAAACTAATCACACAGCGCAGCCGATCCTGCAACATAAACAACGTTGCATGGATTCACAGAATGCTCAACAATCAATCTATTCTTTAAACTCAGGTGGGATTTTTGCAGCCTGATTTAAAATATAGAGCTAATACTTGTAGCGTAACTCTTCTGCCTTAGGCTCTGTCAGGAAAAACCCAGCTGCCTTCCTCTAGTTTTGGATGATCCCCTCAGCAGAGAGAGAGCGCGGAAACCTCTTTTTCTCGCTGCACCGAGCAACAAAAAGAGCAGTTCCCTGATGAGACCCTCAAGGAGCCTTTACCTCCGCACTTTGTTAGCTTAGGGGAGCAAAAAATAAAAACAGAACAGAAAAACATAAAAGTAGCAGAAGGATTTTGGGAAAGAGAAGCAATAAAGAGGAAAAAAGTTATAAATGCATTTAAAAATATAGAACGCTGCCAAGAACATGCAAGAAAGGGTAAATACTTGCAGGACACATGCAGGGTGAAAAAGAGGAAGATGATTCAGGTGTACTGATGAACTCTACTGTTCTTTTTTTTACATCAATGTAGCCTACGGCACAAATGTTTATGCTTATATGCATTCCTGCTTAAATAAGGACACCACCAATGAGTCATACTGCCTATGTTTCTAAATCCTTCCACTCTGAATCCCTTTTTTGAATTATGTTATTGTCAAAGAATACAAGTGTGGTTTTGGTGTTTAAAAACAGTGGAGAGGCAATCTAGCTTTTTGTTTCAAGCAAAAGAAGATCTGTGTGCAGAGCCTGAGAGACAGGGCCCATTAAAAGGTATTTTGATATGATTTTAAAAGAGATAAACTGATTTGGAATTACAAGTTTGTCAGTTTTTTAAAATCCTTAATTAGCAATCAGCATGTTTGATAGAGTTTAGCTTGGCTGAAACCACAGAACTCGGGCTGGTATCCTAAAAATTTCTACTCTTGAGATTCCAAAAGACCTAATTTTCTAAATGCAGCCATTATATTTTATAACCCATAAAGTTTTAGCTCAAAAGCATTAAAACAGAGTCTGTTTGCTGAACTTAGCATACTTTCCTGTCAGTATGTATATTTCAATGTCACGTGTGCTTAATGAACTGCATATTTCACAGTATGTCACAGCAGATTTATTTAGATAGATCTTTACATCTCTAAAGCTGGGCTTACACTGCGTTTTTTTTTCCCATTCCGTGGCAACTTTCCTGTCGTGCGAGAATTTTTCCAATCGGGCTGAAAGTGCTTCATGCGTCATGTTGTGTACAGTGGGTAAAGAGGGGCGATCAGCCTCTAACGACCACCTCCAGATCAGGTATTGTGAGGTCACCGCCATGGGCAAATCGCTCAGTGGGCATGCGCAAACAAGGGTTCTTTTTCTTTTTTTCCTCACAGATGTAAACACAGAAGCATGGCGGGGGTGCGAGGGAAATGGACTTCTTTCTGTAAAATTGACAGACTGTAGTAGCCATGTTTGATCAGCCATGTCTTTGTCCAAATACTTCGTCGCCTTTTCTTTTTGGGGCTTTCAGCACAAAATTGCAGAAAATGCCAAGGCGGCGTGATTCACTCTAGTGAGATTCATATTCCTCTTCTACTCGCTTTGCTTCCGGATAGACGAGTCAGAGTAGCTCCATCTCACTGCAGAGCTGAGTCCAACGTGGCTTTCAGGCTTACAGTGTGAGCAGGTAGATCGCATCAGAGCGTCGTGTTGCACACACATCGTGAGCTGTGAACTCACCCTGCGGTTTCGTCGTACAGTGTGAGCTGTAGCTGAGTGCAACGATTGAAAAAATTGCACAGTATATGCCCGCCTTAAACTACCTCTGACCTAAATTTTAACAATTTAACCTTTTTTCTTATTTTACCGAGTAACAAAGTCCACGCTCTAGTTTTGTTTTTTAGCACACCCTGGTAGAGCTGAGGTATGGTGCGTTTATAGTCACTTTTGGTCATTGGTTTGGGCAAATGTATTAAATAGAAAAAATAGAGAAAAAAAGACATGTTAAGTATGTTTTTCTCAGTAATTGCCTGTCATTGCTTTTGTATAAATTGATTGT
>NW_015150748.1:886441-927290 GCF_000732505.1 Cyprinodon variegatus
TTTTTTTTTTTTTTACACTTGTGGGTATGCAGATGCCTCAGTTATCACTTTACTGTGCTGCTGGTACCCCTTGAGTTCCCTACTTATTCTATTATATTCTGTCCTATATTTGACCCATTAACCAGAATATTCAGAATAGTTAAACCTCCGTTTCATGTTGCTTTCTGGACAATATTATACATTCATATATTTCATTTTAATCAGAATAACAATATAACCATTTTAAAACAACCTCCAGTTTTGCCTTATTAACAGCATTTACATTTGAATTTAAAAATAACTTCATTTATGTTTGTTGCAAAATTTTAAGTTGATAAAGGCTACTTTTTTAGACCTGGGATAAAACATCCCAGTGTTTGTAGTCTGAAGGAAACATGGTTTTTGTCTTAGAAATAACATATTCTATATTTTTACATTAATTATGATTACTTCTTTAAGAATACTTTAAAGGACATTAAAGCTTGATTAACATTTAAAACTTAAATATAATGACAGCAACTTTAACGATCAAATATCTAACTTAATACGTAATTTTTCCACAAGGACCCAAAAGAATATAAACATCCCCTACTAATAATCCAGCTATTCTCACATTTTTGTTTGTCTATTGCTATTCCCCTATACCATGGCGTTTACCTTGTGTAATGTTCAGTTTATTGTGTATGCTTGTCACTGCTTTTTCCAAACACAAGTGTCATGGCTCTAATGTACCTAAATGCATCCTGCGTAGGCACAGATGGAGCAGCGCCTGCTCACAGCTCTGGAACAGCTCTTTCTTGTCACAACATGAAAGCCGCCGTGCACAAAAAGATGTCTACTACAGAAATGTCCCTTTTTTCAAAAAGAAACTTGAAGTGTTTCTATAGGGCCCTTACATTAATCCAGTGTGAACTTGTGGGACGGGTTGGCATTGAAGCTACAAAGCTTATCAGCCAAGAATGGCTCCAGACACTCCGATGTTTTTGACAGCCAGAAATCCAAAGGATGGAATTTGAAGCAGGGGGGAGGAATACGGAGAAGGATATGTCCTTAAGTGAATAACAGAAATGTGCAGATTTGATGCAGTCTGCAGGTCCCATGTGACACACACATTACAGTTAGTTGTGGGAACATCAAAAGCAATATAATACCGTGTTTTTTTTTTCAATGTTTATGACTCAGTTTCTTCTCGTTGCGTCAACGCTGATCTCATTCAGAAATTGAAACCTCAGGCTGTTCTCTTCAGTGCAGCATCAGGAGAGTTCTAACCTATATGTTTATAAAAGGAGGATGCAGAGGGGGGGTGTTTGTGTTGTGTTCTCCCTCTCTGCAAGAAGATAAATTGTTTTTCGTTTTGTTTAACTCTGCTGTTTTTTTTTAACCTGGATCTTATTTAAGATAAACAATCTTTCTATAAGAACAGGTCAGGTGTAACGTCTGTGCTGAGCCTTGTCCTTTTATTGAGGATGTTTTTGCTTAGTGAGGTATATTGTGATGGGATTCAGCATGTTGCTGTTTCTGTAGAGATAATAGCCTTTATCTCAGCTGTGGAATAAAAAAATGCTTCTGTTATGAAGAATCATATATAGAAAGTACGTGTCTACATTTCTTGATGCAGCATCCTAAATAACTGGTGAACCCAAACATTGCTTTGTTTCTCAATGATTTATTGCTTTTGTCATGATTCCCCTCCTTTGTTTGTCACATACGTCCAACGGATACAATGATGCAGGATTGTCACTCAAACTCAATCCGTTTTTTTTTTTCCTGCAAGGATGCCATGATTGTGCACAGATGTACACCAAAGCAGGCTTACATCCTTAGCTGCCCATTTCTAATGCTTACCAGTTATTTTCCATCAGCCAGGAAGCAAACAACATTTGTGTGACGGCTGCTGCTGCCGTATTCTAGCCTCAACAGAGCTAGATCTCACTATCGGTGGGGAAAATCGGCTGTTTGATCCTCAAGATCAGATGCAGACATAAATACTGCCAATCTCAGGGAAGGCCGGTATCTGACAGATGTGTAACTAAAAACAACACATAGTTAGAAATATATTTTCTCCTTTGCTGATTTTAGATGTGCTAATATAGGTGGAATTCTTCTTTTATCCAGTGATAAATCAAATTATTATTCTGAAATTTATAGTTTCACATCATATTAAAGTACTCTCTTGCAATTCTGCATCTGTAGCTTCAAATTTAATTCTCAAAACTTATTTTTTTTCCATTAATTTACAAATTCACAGAGGCACCCAGAACAGACAATCATTTATACTCACAATGTTTCACCCAAATTTGAGGATTATATAATTTGGCTACATAATTAATTCCCATTTACTTTTTTAGATGACTGTACAAAAGCGTATTGTATAAACCTTATATTTATTATTCAACTTAGCTTATTTATGTAGAATATATAACTGTCAGGTTAAAGGATTTAGATTGAATTAAGTACACTAACTCAAAATCAATACGAATTAGTGTATTTATTTCAAATAGATCAATTTTATTTGTTTGAATTGCATAATAATCATCTTTATGCAATTCAAACAATAAACTATTATTAATTCTAAATACATAAACCTGATGATTACGGGTTTTAAAATGCTGTTGCCGGTTTGATAAAACAGGATCTTTTTTTTCTCTCTCTCTCTTTAAAATAGATAAATAAATTGCTTTGTGTGAAGTTTCTTTCCAGATGGGCTGAAGATGTGAAAAAGGATATTTTCTCTGTTCCATCAGTCCTCATATGATACTTTAAAGCATAATTTCAACTCAAATTCACCGCAACATTCAGACCGTTTTTTTTCTTTTTACTGTCAGATACTGTATCTGTAGGGGTGGGGTTAAATGGAGCGGTGCCTGTCAGTCCAGGACATATGATAGGTGACACACAGCAGACCCCATTTTGATGAAACTCCAGGGAGTCATGCTTCACCAAGCCTTGGCATTTTCAAAATTACTATGTTTGACCCAAGGTAGAAGTAGCAATTACCTGGCAAACATTTTAATAACCAGTCATATCTCACCTGCTGCTGAGGGGGAATATCCAACTATCCTGCCTCAACAAATTAGTCTCGTGAGCCAACACTTTAAAACATATTGCCTCTGCCACTGTTGTTCAGTTTCCTCTAAAACAGTTTGCTACCTGGCTTTTTTTTTTATATATATATTTTTTTTTTTTGTAGGTGGTGGATAATTTTTTGGATGCAATGCCCACCGGGGAGGTCTTCATCTTAATTTTTCAGGGGAAAAAATTGGGAAAAAAAGCAGAATTTTGAAAAAAAAAAATAAATTATGTCACGGTCTCTGCATCAAACTGACCATATGAACGCGTTTCTTTTTACACCATGTGTTTTTTTCACCCAATGTTTACATTTGATCACTGCTGCACTTTAGGAAATGGAAATGTCATGAGAGCTGTACTAAACGAAACTTTGTTTTGTATACACTCTGTGTGTACAAATTGACAATAAAGTTTGTCAAAATCTAAATCTAATCTGCTCCTTTTGTATTAAAAAAGGAGCAACAAATGCTAAGTTCTTTCATTGTTTTCAGTGCTTTTCTAAGCACAAATAACCAGTACCTCATATCTAATAAACCACTTTGCAGCCTGAAGTTTAAAGACTGAGCCTTGTGAGAGGTAGTTACCACTCATGATGTCAACACAGTGGCACTAATGACAGACATCAAAGCTTTTAATTATCTGCAAAGCTCTCAAAATAAGCTCAGCACCGCTTTAAGCAACACTTTTATGTCAAAGGCACACCTGTCACCCGGGGCTTTTAATTAATAACTATGATAGACAGAAACAGTAAAAAAAAAAAAAAAAAAAAGATCCCTTTGCAAGTTGAACACTGTGGTCAAACTACAAAGGAAGAATATTTAAAAAGTCTCATTTTTAATCAATCATGTTTTTCTTGGGAAAATTTTACCTGAAATACAATAATTCTAACAGTTGCATCAATGTCATTTTTTATTATATATGTATTTTACAATTATAATGTACAATTTTCCTAATATTTAGTTTGGCTCCAACTTTGTTTAATGAAATATGTCATGGTAAATCTTTGGTCTACTTATAGTTCCTTAAATAATTTAACAATCTGGTAAAGAGTCAATGTGCTGATGAAGTTTCTCAGTCATCCAGGTCATAGTCATTCCGTAAAAATTCAAAAAATATCCACTGCAAAGCTTCCTGAAGAGGTGGCGAAACGTCTTCAAATCTTGAAAACCAAGTCCAGTGGACATTTTTTGAATTTTTACGAAAACAAAGAGTCAATGTTTTATAAGTTAAAACCTTACCACTGAGTGTACTTGCTTTGTGTCTATTACTGTACTTGCATGACATAAATTACATGAGCTGATTGAGTTATAAAATGTAGGAAGTAAAAAAACAAATCTTCAGAAAGGGCAGTAATACATCCTGTTGTGTTGGTTATTAATTCATAGTGATGGGTATCTAATCCTGTCCAAAGAATGTGACAGAAACACTCACCTCATTAAGGCCCCTGTTCACAAGAAGCCAGGTTTGGGTCTATCCCAAATATTTCTTGGTGAGACACAGGGTCCTGTCTACACTCACAAGAATATTTCATCCAAATTTTAAGATTCACTTTATGTAACTTTCTTACATAACAAATTCTCATTTACTTTTTTAGATTATTTTAATTAAAATATATTAAACAAACCTTACATGATGCATGTTCATAAATTTAATATAGATTATTTATTTAAAATACATAAATGTTATATATTTAGGATTAATAAAGTACACTTACTCAAAATGAATACTAATTAGTGTATTTATTTCCAATACATAAAGTTTATTTGTTAAGATTTTGTAATAATCAGGTTACATACGTGAAATTTAAACAATCAACTGTATTTATGTAAAATAAATACACTCATTAGTGTTTATTTTGAGTAGGTATGCTTTATTATTTTAAATAAATAAGCCCTGCAGCAGACTGGCAACCTGTCCAGGGTGTTCACTGCCTATGGTCACCCATAGACTGCTGGGGCCTAATGAATCATGTAAGTTTTATTTATTAGTTTTTGGTTTAAATTATGTAAAGAAACTAAATGGGAATTTGTTATATAATAACTTTACATAAATCTTAAAGTTTGTGTCAAATATTTCTGAGTGTACATTAAGGGGCAATGAAACCAGCAGCCTTGGAATCCTGCATGCACAAATCTGCCAGTTTGGGGCAGATTTGTGCATGGAACCACTGCTCATTGTGCATGTGCAAACACAAACAATCACAATGAGGACTTTAGAGTTTAGGTTCTGTTTCAGGAACCGTTTAGTTTACTGTGGATTTTACACAAACATATTTTGCTCGTCTGCCGCCCCAAGGGGTTCACACAAATGCTGCTTTTCTCTCTCCTGTTTGTTGTTTCTATCCTCCTGATCTTCCCTTTTCTTTGCTGCTTCATGAGGTTTATCTTTAGGCTTAAACTTTTTCTGTTCAGACACCGTCTTCAGCGCAGATTAAATCTATAATCTCTCTACAGTCATTCATTTTATATCAAAGTGACTCTAAAAGGTCTCTTAATGTCAATGATTCCCACTTTGTGGTAAAAAGGAGCTAAAAATACTGAAATGGTTTTACAGTGACATGTTTTCTTCTGTTCTCAAAAATACCTGCTGCTGCTGATATTTATAAACACATATGCACACAGGAGGAACACTTGCTGATTCCAGTAGAATTAAAGAAACCATAATTAATTTCACCCACATGTACATCTATCTCTATGTGTGTTTTACAGAACATTCCAGCACTGCCTTGTGGTAAAGCACTCTACTCGTACGAGGGCAAGGAACCAGGTGACTTACAGTTTTCCAAGGGTGATATTATCATCCTGCGGCGCAAGGTGGATGACAACTGGTACCACGGGGAGCTCAACGGTTGCCATGGCTTCTTGCCGGCTAGTTACATCCAGCTGCTGCGTCCCCTGAGTCAAACTCCACCCCAGGGCAAAGCTTTGTACGACTTTGAGGTCAAAGACAAAGACCAGGATAAAGACTGCCTGGCCTTTAGCAAGGTAACACACACACACTGAACACCCGAAGGAAAATGTTATTTCATCAATCAGCCATATTAACATGTGTGGCTTATATTGGTTAATCAAAGGGGATGTTTTAGGGATTGATGTGTAAGATTATAGGAGAAAACACATCAAGGTTCTAAATTCAACCATGCTGGAACCATTGTTTGTTTGATAAATGTTTTTTTTAGCTCTGGTTGTGTGTTTCAGAGGCTTTTTACTGTAAAACAAACTTTACTTCATGCTCAAAAAATCATCTTTACCATGAAGATAATTAAAGTGTTGAAGACCTCACTGACCATTTTAGACTTATTCATTTAGCTTTAACTTTCTTCCATTTTGTTACACTAAAAAATATGCTTTAGTTTATTTCATTTTTTTAACAAACAAAAGTTCAAAGTGTGGTTTTCAGTTACAGTTTTAACCGGTTTGCATTATGTGTCCTTCAGCTTTGCACATCTAGAAACTAAACCTTTTTTTTTTTTTAAGTCAAATGGGATTGTTTTGGTTGATTTTGAAACTCCATCCAGCTTCCCTGGGCCGTCTAAACAGAAACATCCCTGTACACATTAACTTTCCACACATGTGTATGGGTTAGAAAATTATATTTAATTTAGTTTAGAAAAATTCATCCCATCTAGTTTTTTTTTTTTTTTTTCTGAACCCGAGGACTTTCCTCCACAAGTTTGCTTTGTATCCTGTGTGATTTGTGGTGAAATTCTAACAGGAAAAGAAGTTCTCAACTCCTTCAGGGTCACTAAATGCCTCATGACTGCAGCTTTGTTTAATGCTCTCATTAAATGCTGTATTATGGTCTCATAATACAGCTCATTGTGGCTGCTCAATTATAAAAAATTGCTTGTTAGGATGTTAAAACAAGCAAAAATAAATTTTTTTCTACTGTTATGTAGACTTTTTAATTGATGGGTTTGCGGTGAAATGTTTGATGTGTGGATCCTCACCACGCTCCAACAGGATTTGGCTGCAGCTAATTTTAAGACAGACTCTAATGGTTTTGGAAGGAGATTCTGGCAGCTGATTCCTTACATGCTTACATGCAGATCATTTTGATTTGCATGCCAGAAAACACGTATCGGCACCACAATGAAACAACAAAAACTGATAAATATCCTGTATGGTCCAAAGTTAGATTTGTATTTCTATTTATTAGATTAGAACATTGTTGCAATCAACCTGTTTTCTTTTGCAGTCCTCCAAAATTGTATAATGTATAATTTAAAAACTGTTTTCACTATCTAAAATTGAACATCTCAGCCCCAAAAATGAAAAAGATTAGAATAAAATTTCTTACACAGATAAACACAGAATTATTTCATATTATTTCATCAGCAGTTTGGCTGCCTTTCTGATTTCATTCATTATTTTTTACAGGAAAATGTTTAATTTTAAAGAAATGTTTAAAAATGATGGTGTCTATTTGCTCATTTTTGCAGAGAGTTGGACATTTTCCACTTCTTCATTTTAATGCCTTATTACATAAAATGTACTGCATTATTAAGCTTCCTATAAAATATTTATTATTTCTGCTTTAGATTGAAGTTACAAAACACATATTTTTCATTCAGTGATCTGCATCAAAGAAAAAAAAGCCACGCAACAAAAAGATTGATAGCTTAATTTCTGCTATTGCTTCAATTTTTTTTTCATTACAATATGGAATTTATTTCGTGAAATTTGACTGTTCAATCAAATCTCTCCACAGTGATTAAAAAAACGACAATGGCATATAGTAATTAAATAATAAATAAAGCATAAAGAAAATGTCTGGTAAAAGATATTCAGCCTGTAGATAATGAGATAACATAAGGTTGTATAAAAATTGTAACTTGTGTTCTCAATGCTGCTTTGCTCTTCATAGCTTCTCGGTTTGTTTCCATTCTGAAAAAAAAGCTCTATGTTTGCTGTTTTCTGCAGACATCAGATACGCAGGTTAATAAATTATAGCTTATATTGACTCATGAGCAGTCAAATTGAGACAATTCATACCCAGATGAAGTGATAACAATGAGCCATCAATAGTTCACACTATTTCTCATTTTAGGTTTAAGCTAATCAACAAGTTTATGACTGAATATTACATTAAGCCCATAATCGCACACTAAGACACATGGTGTGCTATATTTGTGTTGTCATGCAGAACCATTGAGTGTGATATTGTTTTCTCAGTGTGAGAGATAATTACTCAGAATGACTAATATACAGCCATTTAACAGCATTATCACTGCCATCCTGTAATGGCCTAACCAGGGCCCCTAACGTTTGGAGAGAAGCAGCTCATTGTGGGCGTGTTTTGGAAACAAAGGAGCTAATCCATTCCTGAAATGAAGTAGACATAAGGAAAGATGATCCAAACCTTACTGGTGATGTGCAATGGAATAATTGATATCACAGTTTAATATAAACAATAGGTGTCATTACCAAAGCTGACTGGGGTGTTGATTTGTGTTATGAATTTATGAATGTATTTCTGTTCTGATTTCAACTGGTTTTAAAGAGAAGAAAAAAACAGATCAAATGGGATTCTAGTTTAAAATGTTCCCTGGTTTCTACACAATGATTAAGGATTTTTTTCAGTCTTTTGTCACATCCCCATAATTAAAATCGTGGAGTAGATATTATGCAAAGATAACTCAAGAAAACTCAAAAGTTTTTAAAAGATAAAACAATTTTCTCTATTTTTAAAGTAATTTCTTACATTTTTTATCATGAATAGGCGATCAAACATATTTTAGGTTTTAATTTATTTCTTAGAGAGCTGTTGAGTAAAGCAGTCGCACAATTAGAACCTATCGGACAGCATTAATAGAGAAATATCTAAAAGACACTTAGAAATACAAGAATAGACAAGCGATGTGAAAAGCATCTCGGAGCTATTTGCAAGCCTTTGGGTCTCCAGTGAATCCGTCATTTGCATGAAATTGGGAAAACATGGAGTAGAGGTAAACCTTCTCTGGAGTTTTCCGGCCTTGTTGGAAAGCTCAGGGGAAAAACCCAGAACATCTAAACACATGCAGGCCTCACTTTTCACTGTTAAAGTTAGCATTTACGACTCAACAAATAGAGAAAAAGATAGAGAAAAAAAAATGCATTTATGAAAGATTTCCTAGACAAGAGTAACTCCTGAGCAAAAACAAACAAACTATCCAAAAATCTTTTGATGATAGTTAAGACTTTGAAAAACGTTTTGTGGATCGACTAGAAAAAAAAAAACTTTAGAAGTTATGAAACTCTTTAGGTTTGTTGCAAACCATTAAGAGCATTTTAGGAAAAGAGCAGTAAACCAACAGTCAAACATTGTCTGTGTAGCGTGAAGGTCTGGAGCTGCTTCAGGCTCTGAACAATTTCCTGGAACTGATGGAACTATAAATGCTGCACTCTACCAGAAAATCATGAAGTGTGTCTAGCAATCACTTTCTGACCTTAAGCCGATCTTCACTTGGACAATGTGTCGATGATCCGAAGCAAACATTTGCTCCAAAGTTGGTGCACACATTCCACACCATAATACAGACCCAGACCACAGACCTGTCTCCATCTTGAACATTTCCTATCTTTATCCTCTAAAACAGCGGTTCTCAACCCTAGTCCTCAACTATCACTACTCTGTATGTTTTAGATTTATCTCTGTTGCTCAACACCTGCTTCAAATGACTCCATGAGCTCCTCAGCAGCCATCCGGTGCTGCAGAAGCCTGTTAATCATCCCTTTATATAAGTTAGATGTTTTGCACAAATGAGACACGATTTGCAGGAAAGGGTTGAGGACCGTTGCTCTAAGCAGCCCTAAAATCCTCTTTTTTAGACTGTGCAGGGTTCTTCTCTAGTATTTTATTTTAATTTTATATCACACAAGGGTTTTCAAACCCTAGTCCTCAAATTTCTTCTTCTGATTCTTCTTCTTGTGTTTTTTGCATTTGGCAAAAAACTTTAGTTGAACATTACCGCCAATGATTCATGTGTGGGAAGTAAATGATTCTGAATGAATGAATCTTTAAATTACCCAAAATATAATATAATTCTATTAAACAATTCCGTACTCTTTAAAAATCTTATAAAAATATGTATCTGTCTGCTTCCCAAAATTTTTTGCAATATATTTATTATATTAAACGTTTCCTTAATTTTCTCAAATTCTTTCCTCATGTAATTTCCTTCTATTTGATAGTTTTGACGATCTAATAAAACACATTCTATTGTTTCATTTTCCTCGCAACAATCCAATTTTCCAGTATGTTTTTGCATCTTAAATAGTGAGCTATTCAGTCCTGAGTGTCCAAATCTTAACCTTGTTATCACCCTTTCCACCTTTGTGTTCCTTCTTCCATTTTTTGTTGCCCCAACTGGCTTTTTAATACTTTAAAACTCCTTGAATGTCCTACAAATTTTAAAGTTGAGTGTCCTGCAACTTTAACATGTGTCTCCTGTTCAGCACATCTGAATCAAATGGCTCAATTTACTCTTCAGTATGGAGACAAGGTCTCCATCCAACTCAGAAAAATCTGTAAGGACTCTTAATAAGCCAAAGCAGAAGTGCTTCAGTGGTCGCCATGATAAGTGCTGTCCAAATAATGCTAGTGGTAGGGAAAGAGGGAAGGAAGAGGGAGCAGGATGCTTCCTTTCAATAGTTCCTTTGGTATATAGAACTAACTTTCTTATCTGCCACAATCCCCCACAATCCTTTGCATGACAGGATGTATAGGCACATAGTTTGGCAAAAATATATAATTTTTTGACATGTACTCTGGGGCATATATATATATATATATATATCTAATGTGTATGTCTCCGTATAATGCAGAGCTTCAGCTGTTTTATAACTTTTGTTTCAAGAAGTTCTTTTTAGAAAGCTGTTGTTTTGACTAGTGCCATCCATGTGTATTCTATGATGAAGTCCATAAGGCTGTCCCTTACCAGTTCCTTTCCAACCCAGATAGTGTTTTACAGTTGACCCCACCAAAGGTAAAGAAATTGGAGCTAGTAGATTTTTCCTAATTGGAAAGCAGACAAGCTTGCTGCAGTCCTGCTGATGGCTTAATTATTGGATTCAGGTGTGTGTAAAGCACAGATACATCTAAAAGCTGCAGGACACTGGGCCTCTTAGACAGGGTTCTAACACATATAGATAATAAGCTACTGCTAAAACCAATGCATTTTATAATTGAACCCAAACAAGTCACAGCTAAACAGATAGTTTGGCATAAAATATCCATTGGTTCATGCAAATAGATATATGACAGGAAAAATAAATGTGAAATGAAACTATTTTATCACTGCTTTAATGCGTGACCTAGCCTAGCTTGCAATAAAGGTTTCATGTGTGTTGCATTAACGCTTATATATTTAAGTATTTGTAAAAGTCAGATCAAATGACTTTGCTGCAGGAATTCAAAAGCAACTGAAATATCTATTGTTGCTGCAAACACTGTTCGCTCTCAGTACGCAGCATGCATGTGTGTATGTATGCATGCTATCACTCATTTCCTTTCTTTCCAGGACGAGGTGCTGACAGTAATCAGAAGAGTAGATGAGAACTGGGCAGAAGGCATGCTGGGAGACAAGATTGGCATCTTCCCCATTCTTTATGTCGAGGTAAACTGGCTCACATTGGAGCTGCAAAACAGCAGCAGCACACCTGTTTCCCTCAGAATTTATCATCATTTATCTGTCTGCTGAAAAAAACCCCAACACATCTCTCCAATAATCTTTGATCGTATAAAACTAAACGGCCTCAGGTGGGACATATTAGCTGTGTTTGGTTTTCTGCTAAATTTGGAAAAGCAGAAGCTTAATAGCTCAGATTTATCAGCAACAAAAAGATTCAGCGAAGGAATCTTTGTGATGATAAATGATGAAAACAAAACTTATTTTTAACAGCCTCATTAAGGGAAATTCATCTGAAACTCTTCTGTTTCCTCAAGATGTGAAGGGAATCTCAAATTTATTTTCACCAAAGATGAACTAAAAATGTTCACTCTGATCGCTTTTAGACAGCGATGCTGGACAAAGGTTTGCATCCAAAGTTAGGAAGTAGGTTTTATAAACCTGAGGGTTTTTATTATGCATGTGAACTGTTTATTTCTTCCACGTGATCTCATTAGTTTGAGGCTCCAGTTTTGATTTTCTTCTCTCCACAAAGGTCCACATTTATACATACATTTCAAAAAAACTTATTAACCATTTATTTTTGTTTACATCTTCCTTAATAAGCTATGAAGAAAAGAAAAAGTTTTTTATAGCAACTAATAGATACAGATTACACATAGTATATAATATAACAGCTTATCTTTGCAGGCGTCTTAGGTAGTATGGTCTGGTACCGATCTCCAGCAATCAATGGGTAACAGAGGGTGTATCTTGGACTGGTTGCCGGCCATAACATAAATAACTAAGCGAAATTTAGTGAGACCAGTTAACTTCAAGTTGTGTTTTTAAACTTTGTGGGGACACCAGAGAAGCCAGAGAGACGTGTCATGAGAACATGCAAACTCATCACAGAATGACTCAATATGGTCATTTACACCCACAACATTCCTTATTTGAGACAAAGGTTCAACTATTTTCTCCACAGTGCTTTGCTTAAAAATGTGTGCTAAAAGAAAGCTCTGTGTCTACACATTGAAGCTTTCTCTCTCCGGTTTGTTTTTCTAAAAAGAGATCAATCGGGACTAACTCTTTAAATAACACTTTATAACGTATATATATTAAATAACCACTAGGGGTGGAACGGTTCACAAAATCCACGGTTCGGTTCAGTTCACGGTTTTGTGGTCACAGTTTTCGGTTCGGTTCGGTATATGTTTATTGTTACACCGAAAAATAAAAAAAAAAAAAAAAAAGAAAGAAAAAAAAAAAAATTAAGAAAATAAAGAAAAAAATCCAAAGAAATTAATGAATTGTAATTATTTTTTATGATCTGCGGAAACCCTGGATCATTTCCACATGTTTTGCTGCTTTGAATTTAATCATCTCACGCATGACCTCTACCATCTCCAAGGAACTCAGAGCGGATGGGAGCCACAGTGGAGGCTGTAGGCTTTGCTTTGTGCAGGCGGTCTGGAGCGCAGCGGAGCGCTGACGGAGTATGTGGGATTTCGGGGTTAGCCTGACATGTTGGTCAGGTTGCTGTTAGCATAAACAAAACGTGTTGCACAATGCTTGCACACTATTGCACTTTTATCCACAACTTTCTTTCCGCCGAACCGAGACAGTCAAACCGAACGGTGCGGACGGTTTTCAAAAACCGTTCCATCCCTAATAACCACGAGACATGACTGCAGATTTTGATAGAAATTGTTATCTTACTCAGATCAGAGAAGTTGCTTAGAGTTACAGAAGGCAGCTGCCTTCCAACTGGGCTCACTTCTCGGGAAGTGGCCCTGAGAAACTGGTAGATTTTATACATCTCCAGTCTGCCACATTATCAGATCATTACATCATACACGTTTGTAGATGAGGAGACATCCATGGCTCCAGCCTTATCAAAATATTACACTTTGTTCTTAGCTGAAGGACACTGCTCCTATTCCATTTCCAAATCTTTGCCATGTACAGAATGAAGATGATAAGTGTATATAGCCAGGCCGAGGAACTGTCCTAATTAGATAAACTACTGGGGAAAACATCAGTTCTGACGCGCAACCGGCAGGTAATATTAGGGTGTAATGAACTCACACATCATCAATGAAAATTATCCTAATGTGTATTTTGGGTCGTTATCCTTTTGGACCACTTAGCTTTATCTATCTTTTATGATGTGACGTTTACATGTATTATTCTGTTTATAATATTAATATTTGTAAGTATACCATAAACCTGTCCAGGGCCTGCGGGTGGAAATTAGCATTTTTGCTGTAAACTAGCACATGACATCTCTTCTTTTCTTAGACTAATGTTCCTTTTGTTATTGTACCTGATCAAATAAAGGGAAATTTAATTAAATAAAATTTGCCTGTCGATGTTGGGCAAAGGTGAAGAATGTCCAGGTGGTATTTCTTTATTATTTCCCAACTGAATGCACTACACCAGCAAAATAGTTGCACAGCATCATGCTGCCGTCACCATGCTTGATGTCTGGTAAAGTGTTTATATGTTCAACAGCCTTGCCATTACTCAAACCTTGCTAAAAGCTTCTAAAACGTTATGGTTCTTTTAAAAATTGGACATTTATGATAGACATTTAGCCAAATTGTAGTTGGAGGGTGTATAAATATGTCACACTGAGACTATATAGTGATATATGTATTTAGAAATGAAGTCTAAAGTTGTGCAACCAGTTAAAATTTTGTGTTTTATCATTTGTTCATCCTGGGGAAAAAAAGAATGTTTCTAATTCAGGACTGAAATCTCCAACTGGATATGTCATTCATACAAATGATGAATGCATGTTAATTTCTATGTGCCACTGTATTCTCTAAGAAATGTGCTAATTTATGCCTTTTAGTCAGCATGGGAAATTGAGGCATCTAGATGTAAACTGTAATCTAAATGCAACCAAATGCAATTAGCCCCAAAAATGCTAATAGCATTAGCAAATGCTGTCTGACATTTAGCAGTAATGGAGCTTTTCCTAAAAGGATGTCTCAATAAATGGATTTTTTTTAAAAACTTGTAAAACCTGAAAGCGTTTTACCGTCTCTCTTCACCCCATGCCTGTCAAAAGAGAAAAATATAGTTTACTTTAATCCGTGTGCAGCTGAAGAAATATCATACACGGTTTGAAGCAGGATCCCATTTAAGGCTCTTAAGCAGCATTAAAAAGACGCTGGTGAAAAATGTGTTTTCTCCTTTTCTCTCCCCATCAACACAAATGAATGGAGATACTGACTTTCTCCCAACCCCCGTCTAAGAGAAGTGATAAATGCCTTAAATTTTGTCAAAGGGAAAAATTCTTTGAGTCTGTTGGAGACTATCAGGTTTCTGGGATGATTTCCAGTGAACTTGATGCATAATGGATTTAGATGCAGCATCTTTATAAAATCTAATACAGTATGAAATCTATATGGAGGCTGATTATATTTTGTTTATTTTGTTTTTCTTTAATAATACTATTTGAAGGTGTGCAGTGATGCCATCTCAGTAGACTGTTGATGAAAGATTAAATTTTTCGTTATAAGATTAGGTTGGCTTGTTGTCGAAAGTAAATTTGTCTTAAATGTAAACAAAGCCTGCTTTGCAGGATAATTGAACTGTTCTCTGCGCCGCTACTGGTTGGATCACCTTTCTATTATAATTAATAGTAGTCTATTGCCTTAACAATAAGGGATTTTTCTAGAGCAGAGACAAAGGATAGAAATATGAATAATATAATAATATAAATATCTGGAGGAGGACTATGAAGGAGTGATATGGAGCTTTAGTGGAGTTAAGATGTTGAAATGGCTAAGGAGTTAATTTCTGATTTCAATTAAATCAGAAGATGTTTGCTGCTCCCTCTTCCTTCCACCCGTCTGTCTCTAGAAGTCAAGTGAGGAGGCATCTGGAGAGACTGAATTGCAATGCGTCCCCGTATCCAGACATTTTCAGCCCCGGAGTCCTGAAGGCCTGTGCAGAGCAGCCCTGTGAGGTTCTACAGCACCTTCAGGGACAGCATAGCCAATTCCTATATACTGAAACTGCAACTTCCCTCTGGGATTATTAAAGTATGTCTGATTCTGATCCAAAACGTCCACCTCTCGGAACAGCAATCTAAATGTACAAACACTGGTATTGTAGAATTGGCCACTCTTTACGTTGCCCAATACTCCTGACAGCAGATGGCCTCCATCACTTTGGATGTCAGTGAACAGCAGATACACCTACACCAGGTAGTGTTGACATCCCGCTCCGCCCCAAACCCATATTAGATTTTCCTACGGTAGCGCGTCCAGATAGCGTCGGGTAGCACAGACAGACAGAACACCGGCTCCATGTCTGCCCTTCTCTCCCTCCCACGGCTCGAGTAACAAACCCAATCCCAAAAACGTTAACAAGCAAAACAACTGAACTTCATATTTTGTGGTTGAAAACTTTTCCTTCTTCATCAGAAGGACCTTCTTATTTTATCAGTTTCAAACCAATTAGCACCTTTAACCAAACCCTTCCCAGCAGTCATCTCTCACTGAGGCGGTCCAATCACCACACAAGCAAGCCTTGTTGTTAGGGAAGTCCAATCTGCATTTAAATCCAGGCATACACTGTGCGATTTTTTCAATCATTGCACGCAGCTATAGCTCACACTGTACAATGTATGTACAGCACGACGCTCTGATGCAATCTCCATGCTCACACTGTACGTCTAAAAACCACGTCGGACCGCTGTGAGATGGACCTACTCTGACTCGTCTATCCAGAAGCCAAATGAGTAGAAGAGGAATATGAAGCCCACTAGAGTGAAACGCGCTGCCTTGGCAATTTGTGCAATTTTGTGCTGAAAGCCCTAAAAAGAAAAGGCGACAATGTATTTGGACAAAGACATGGCTGACCAAACGTGGCTACTACGCTCTGTCAATTTTACAGAAAGAACTCAATTTCACCCCCGCCATGCTTCTGTGTTTTCCTCTGAGAGAATGAAGAAGAATCCGTGTTTGCGTATGCGCACTGAGCGATTTGCCCACGACGGTCGGTCCCAACCTCACAATTCCTCATGGTCGTGAGAGGCTGATCGCCCCTCTTTACCCCCTGTACACTACACGACACTCGACCAGGCTGAAAGTCGGGCCGATAGGAAAATTCAGAGCGGTTATTCCCAAACAGCTTGACAGGCAGAAGCTTCTCAATTAATGGCCTTGAATAACCAAAGGGTCAAAAAAAATTTCAACCACAGCAACTGAAGTCTAGTTGATTTTGTTCTCAAGCTTTTCTGTAGTTGGGATTGATGTAAAATCAAGAACCTGTATTTTAACATCTTGGGCCAAATGAGCTACCCCTCCATCTGTTATCCTTTAAGTTAACTCAACACTTTTCCCTGCAGTGGCTAACTAGAAAGGTGAGAAGGAGGCAGATTTATTTACAGGTGTATTTATGTTGATGCATGTTTTTGCTTTCAACTTACGTCTGTTCAGTTAATTTTATTATTAATTCTAATTATAAGTTGCATTAACAAGATAAACATAAAGATGCAAAGACAATTGCATCCTCATATTTGTTATTAAACTCATTTCTGAATCAGCCGGGGATCTTGCCGACTCGGACCTGGAAACTAGACCACCCAATCAAGTAACCCAACATTAGTTCGCTGATCCAAATACTCTCTTAGGGATTAAGCTGTAGACTGAGCAAGGTTGGGACAAACCCTCACGCAGACACACAGGGGATCCCATTAAATGGAGATGCATCAATAATTTAGACCTCTCCATCACTGTGACACAGCAGGGGTTCAGGGGTCTGTGTTAGGTTTGGTACGTATGTGTGTGTGTGTATGTGTATGTGGGTGGGTGTGTGCAGTAAAAAGCTAATGAGCGAGCTCAGCTGGAGCCTCTGCTGATCTGTATGATTGTGTGTGTGTGAGTAGATACAGAGTATCCTGTTATTATCTCTGTTAATATTTTATATGCTTGCCTAAATGACTGGATAAGTTTGTCATGTGGCTGGCAATTTTGGAGATTATTCAGAGCTGCTGAAATTGGTTTAAAGGGGATGTTTCTGAAACAACCAAAGGAAAAATGAGAAAATAAAACATTGCATAGGAAGTAATTTCAGTGATATTTTCTTCATCCTACAAAGTAAGAAACAAAGCCAAAAATCCCAACTAGAAAGAGCACATTTTGTCTTTCCTTCTGTAGCAAAGTTGTCGAATATCATTTTTTACCCCTATTTCCCCCTGTCCTCCTGTATTAGCATTCTCCCGTAAATGTCCCTTATTTTTTGTATTATGAAAATGTTCTGGTGCAAAAGGGGTATGCAGTGTATGTGGTGCACACATCACCAGCGCAGTGAGTAAAAAAAAAAAAAAGTTATCCTTTTTTCTATGTAACAGCTTTTGTGTATGTTTAAATTAAAGACATTACAAATTAGCATTATATATAGAATGATTTCATTCCAGATACTTATTTTATTTCTTATTTTTAGTTTCAAACCATTGACACTTAAAGATTTAATTTTGAAGCTATTATTTCAGGTACCATAAACATTTTTAATGACTTCTGAGAAATTCTGAGACGTAATTCCAAGTAGAAGTACTAGTGCATTGTGTTTAAAGGTATAGAGGAGGATGTTCTTTTTCCGGGTGGATCATCAATATAATTGTCAATCATCCTGGAGATATGTTTACCTAAGGCCGTTCTACATGTTAGTCCACATGTATGTATGTCCACAAAAATGTAATCTATTTTTACAGGTTCTGTCCTCCCAACAGATACCTTCAGAATATAAATTGTCATTAATGTCCAGTTCCTCCTCTGTTATAAAACATATGAGACATAATACTAACTTAACTTAAAAACTCATCATGCTGAAAAATTGTATTTTTTTATTTGAAATACCATTTTGAAGTAAGTTATTTTTAGACGACAAAATGAGATCATCCTAGTATAATCTAATCATAAGAACTTTTTACAGCTTATCTCAATTATTTCCTTAGCTGATATATGGTACAATTAGGAAAGTACAACCTTTAAACTTTTTAGTCAGAGCTAAAACCTCATGCGATGGATCAAACTGACACTTAACCAGGTGATTATCTCTCCCTCATATTCTGTAGTTGATGAGTTCTTGTTTTATAATCATTTTCCACTAACACATGTGGATAAAAATTATTACTACCTCTTGTTTGTTTAATGAAAGAAAAAACCCACAATGGTCACAGAAATAACTTTAATCTGACAAAAGTAATCATAAATAAAAGTTCTATGAAAATAAAGACATTAAAGTCAGACATGCTTTCCAACCATGCCTTAAAAGAGTTATAAAAAAATAAAATAAACTCATGAAATAGGATAAAAAGGATGGTATCCCTAGAAATGACTGAAAATAATGTGACCAAATGGCTATGTTATATCAAAGTGTGACCACTAATTCGCATCACAGTTGGTTAAAACAGTAGTTAGTTAGTGAGCCTATATAAATTCTTTAAGGTAGTTACTGTGCTGCTTGGTGATATGGTGTTAACTGCACTCAACATGGACCACAGGAACCAAAGGAAAGAGTTCTTACAGGAGCTTAGAAAGAAATGTATTGACAAGCATGTATAAGACTATCTCCAAGCAGCTTGATGTTACTATGACTACAGTTACACATATTATAAAAAAATGTGTAGTAGGTACTGTAGCCAACCTTCCTGGTTGTGGCCACAGCAGGAAAATGAATGACAAATAGAGAGAATGAAAAGATGAATGGTGCCAAAAGAGCCCAGAAAAACTTCTAACGAGATTAAAGGTGAACTTCAAGCTCAATGAATATTAGTGTCGGATCGCCCCATTTGTCATTGTTTGAGCTAAAGTGGATTTAATGGGAGACAACCAAGGAGGACACCATTGTTAAGAAGCCACACTTATTTAATGGCTGTATTCAGCTCAGCTTTAAGCTGTGGAACCAGCTGTAGCACAAGCAACGTCCTATCTACACAGTCTGCATGCAGGCTGTTCAAAAAAGAAAAGTTTGGTCACATTATTATGGGCGCTTATGTTGTAACTTAAACTGACCGCATTGCACAGCCTATAGCTGCAGAGCACAGGCTCCCTGCCTGTGGTCTACGCCGGTGATTCCCAAACAGTAACCCTTAGTGGATCACCAATGCATTGCAGGGGGTAAGTGAAAAATGCAACATTTTACTTTCCAAATAAAGAAATACAATAAAATAGGGCTGGGTTAAGCTCTGTAAGGATTTCAGTACTTATATCAACATCCAGGCAACAAATATGTGTTATTTTTTATTCTAATTGAAAATACTTAAAAGTTTGAGCATTAAATGTTTAAGTTAAGGAAATTCAATACATATTTTCCATTTTATAATCAGTTTTACTTTTTATTTGGGGAAAATAATCAACACATTTGACCCAGGGGGTAAGATAAAATGGCCTAGGGGGTACACAAGTAAAAAAAGTTATGGAAGCACTGTTCTACGGCATCACCTACGTAGTCAATCTGTTGCAGCTCCTTCGTTTTGGCTTAAATTGTCTGCGCCCGGAAAATCATTCATTTACAAACACTGTAACCAAAGACTGCAGCTTATATTAAAATATCCCGAATATATTTGAAAGTCATATTACCCTTACTGAAAAAAAAATATATATATATGGTGGTATGTATTGATATTGAATCTTTATCCAGTGCGAGATATACCTTATTGTAAAGTCAGGAGAGAACCTATATTATTTGTGGCGGCCTTGGTCCAAAATCATGATGTGCACTAATAGTATTGTATGGAGCTCAACACTGCAAGTTTTTCAAAGGAAAATTGCTTTTTTATTGTAAAAATTGATGTTTAAACTAATAAAAGCTCTTAACTGTAGAAGTTTCGGGTTATTGTTAATTTGCAGTAATGTGACCATTGTTTTGTTTTTGTAACAGCTTGCACTTTATTCATAATTGTTCTGTTGAACAGTCCAGCTACACACATTGCAGGCTTGTGCTTTCTGTTGTGGTTCTTGTGGCAATCCTCTGCATTAGGTTACCTCATTTGACAGCACAGAGGTTGCGCTTGAAATTAGACGCGGTGCCATTAACTATCTTCAAATCATCCAGCGCTATTTGAAACATAAGCGGTCCAAGACAGCTGCAAAGCTGTGTGGAGACCTAACTTGGCCTTTATGTGAAAAGTGGCAAATTATACTCATCATTTCCGGTAACAGACCGTTCTCTAAAAATAATTACTGTATTGTGAAGCATTAAAAGCTTCCATAAGAGTTGGTGGAGCCATATCTAATCTTTCCCGTAGACACAGACAAAAGGGAATAAGGAGGAGAGGACAATAATGAATCAAATTATCTAGCTGCAGGCTCTGTACAATTGAATTTCGGATTACTTTGATTAAGTTATAAGAGTAGGTGGATATATTGAGTGTGAACTTGGTTTGAGTTCAGGGTGTCCTAGTTTGTTGATGCACGTGTAAAGGTAGAGCTGTGTCTCCTGGACCTTATGTTTGGGTGGGTGTATTGAGTGGGTTGGAGCTTTCTGTATAAGTTTAGGGGACTGTTGTAGAAGCAAGGTCAGTGTGGGTTGGTTTGTGTTCAATGCCTGTGGCTTTTAGGCCGATTCATGTTGACTAGAGATTAGCTTGGGACATGCTTGCTTGACTTTGTTTTGACTTTGATGTGGACACATGTTGCATGAACACAGGCCAGAGTTCTTTATACAAACCTTGTAAAATATTCACTGCCATATTTTTTTTTTTAGATTTCATCAAGTTACAACCACAAAACATAATTGTTTTGTTGGAATTTCTTAGAAAAGACCTAAATTAGTTTACAAATTTGATGTGGAAGGGAAGAGACACCTCATTTAAATGTTTGCAAATAAAAAAAATGAAAGATTTGCCAAGAATTTGAAGTACGTCCATCAGCTTTGCACATCTACAGGCTTAGCTCTTTTTAACATTCTTTGTTTGACAAATAGCTCAAGCATACTCATATCCATCAGACAGCATCGATGAACAACCAATTTCATGCCTCTGCCAAATATTTTCACAATGGGCTAAAAATTTGTACTTTGACTGGGCCGTTCTAGCTCATGGATTTGCTTTATGCTTTATGCTCCAGCTTCATGCTGTTTCTGGAACCCTAGCTCTGTTATACTTTGGGGATTTCCCTACCCCTCAAACCATTTATCTTTACTTCCCCACGGCATGATAACACTAACTCATTTTGGGATTTTTTTTTTACAGGGGGATTTACTTGTAGGAGACTGTAATTATGTGTTATTATCACTTTTTTAACACTGGCTTGATTTGTGGAATTGAAGGATTTACAATCCTTAGCAATAGATCTTTACAGTTTCTCCATAAGCCTATTTGCTGCTTGAATTAAAGTGGACAGGTATATCTTGGCAGTTGTACCACGCTCTTTATGTAAAGTTAACAGTTAGAGTCATTGCAACATATAATAGGCAAACTCTGCTATTAGCTAGGGCCCCCAGTGGTGGTATAGCTGTTTGAAAATAACTATCATAATAGACAATGTTACAGTGAAACTAAAGTGAAACAGACCTATACAGCCACATGATGCACCCTCACAAGTCGAATTTCGCTGAAAGGGACATTTTCTAGACGGGGATCCTCCTTGTCATTTCTGAAGTGGTCCAATGCAATGACAATATCAAACACTGAGGGCTTTGAAATGACTTACATCTTCCCACTACTCCTCAAAGTGAATGGAGCCCCAGACAGTCTATCAAAGAAGTGCATTCAGTTACACAGCAACTGTGGCCAACTGTTCATACTCTGCTGGATTTTGAAAGAGACAACACAAAACGGAAAATGAAAACTGAGAAAGAAACAGTGGTAGGTCAACAATACTGTCTGCCTAAGTGAAGCGATTTGATAAAAGCCTAGATGAGATGTTGGCTTCTGGCATCTTGTTAAAAAAGTAACAATATAGCTCTGACTCTTAGGGCCTGATCTTCAAAAGGTTTGGGTGTTTTGAAAAGTGCAAGCTTGTTTGCACACACGCCGCAGATCTTCTGATGCAGTGATTTGCCTGTTCAATTCAAGACTTAGACTTTTATTATCATTTTGCAAAACGAAGATGCAAAACGAAATTTCATTTTTACAGCTTTCCGACAGTACAACAGGCAGCATGTGAGCTTTCATTGTATTTCCTGCACCAGAAGTAATATTCTACTGAATAAATTGTTGAAATAGTCAAATTTCAAATTGTGTCTTTTTTTTATCACTTTTGAAAGTCAGGCTCATCATTTTTGCAGTCATTGTGGCCACAAAAGAGGTATCAGTACAATGTCAGGGGAGATGGACAATGCAGAGTCTTTTTTATATGTTATGCTGTAGGACGACAGACAGTTTTTATGCACTTAAACCAAAAAAACACTGAACCTAAATATTCTTACAAGGTAAAAACCAAAAAACAAAATAGGACATTAGCAGCCCCCTGAAAGGAACCATCACAGAGTCTGTAAAGGGACATATCAGGGAGTGGCGGCCTAGTGGTTAGGGCATCATGCTTGGAATCCAGAGGTTCTGCGTTCAAGCCCCATTCCCTCAGACTGCCACTCTGGGTCCCTGAGCAGGAACCTTAACCCCACACTCCTTCCTGGGTGCCGAACAATGGCAGCCCAAGGGGATAGGTTAAATGCAGAGAGTTCATTTCGTTGCTCTTTAATTGTGACACTGTAATGACAATAAAACGCTCGAAAAATTAGTGTGAGCTTCTGAAAAAGGGCATCTCCCACTTGGGTCAAATAGAATATTATTTCTCCCTCTTTTTTTTTTTTTTTTTTACAGGCACACCGCAAAACATAGATACATTTACATTTTTAAATATGGAACTACCTTATTTTGCAGCGTATATTGTAAAGCGTACAGCGTAAAGCTTTTGAGATGAGTTGGGGTGGGCAGTCAATCTGCAGGAAAAGAAAACTGTTCCATCTTTAATGAGAATCTTTTATATCTAACTCTAATTTGTATTTGTCTTTCTATTATCTATAGCACTTTGAGATAGCCTACCTATGTGAACAGCACTAAAATATATGTTTATTTAGTATTATCATTGTTATCAACCTCACCTTTCTCTTACAGCTACTCTCAAACTCAAGGAGAATTTGCAAACCAGTTTGCACTTTTTAACATTTGCTTAAGCAAGGTTTGTAGACAAACTGCAACATGTGCAAAAATAAATTCATGTGCCATTTAGAGTTAATTAAGGATTCACAGAAGCACTCCATTGCACTTCATTTGCACCACTTACAGAAGCTAAAGAAGATCTAGGTTGTTGCTAGAGTGATGGGTGACTAAACCTATAGGCTACCACAGATCAAGAAGTTCCTTTATACCTAACCTGTGTTAAGATGTATAAAATAAGACATACAAAACATAAATTGATGTAAAACACACTTTAATATCTGTTTTTAAAATGAACAATTCCCAAATTATAGATAATTATTTGAAGATACGTATTTATCAAGTGAAATTCATTGCAGTATAATCTAGGCTCACAGCTTCTCAGCTTTAAAACTGATAAAATTGTTAGGAGACCTTTCATGTCAAGAGAGGTTCAGAGATATGGGACTGATTTAAATAAAACATGATATTCTCTATACATGGAATATATGTGTTAGCTAATCTGACCAAGCTTAAGTCTGTAAACTTCTCTTAAATTAAGGTTTGGCAAAAAGATTTTTTGTAGTTTTTTGAATATTGTTCTTTTGGCCTTTCTTGTTTAGACATCAGTGTTTACCGTTGTAGTTCTTGATTGTTCAGATGGAGTACATCTCTTAATTTTGCTCAATTTTACAAAAAAATGGTTATCTTAAGTGGTAAATGCTTGGAAAAGTTAAACAGTCATCTTTATATTTACATTCCTTCAAATGTAAAGCTCTAAATGATGCATAGGGAGCATAATAAACATTAGTAATTGTAGGTATTTCTTTATTTGTGTCTGACTTTAGTGATTATGTTAAAGTAGTATGTAGAGTACTTAGGGCCTCAGTTGACCCGCTGCTCCAGGGACCCCATGGCTCTGTGAGATTTTAAAGGTCTGGATATTGTTTCATAACCTAAACCTGCTTTAAACTTCTCCACAGCTTCATCCTTGACCTGTCTACTGTCTTCATTGTACTTAAAAAAAACATACGGGGCCCCCTCACAACAGCTGGATTTAAACTGAGATCAAATTACACACTGTTAGAGGGGAATGAATGTTTTTGGGAGGCACTGTGTCTGTTTATGAAGGGGAGTGATCAAAGCATGCATTGCTGCCTTGATGCCTTTGCTTCTAGTGCAGCTATCGGCTCATCAGCTTTCCGCGGTATTACCTTAAGACAACACTCAACATCTAAATCAATGCAGTTTGCTCAGCACATAGGAAGGGATTACCTTGGATTATTCTTTCAGCAGGAAGCAACTACGTAGAAATCTCTTCATTTCAAATCTCATCCTCTGCAGCATAACAGGTACATTAGTAGTTAGAAACTGACACACTAGTAATTAGTGTGGAGGGTCTGTCTTGTGTATAAAACATTTATCAGCTGATGTATTCATGGAGTCAAACTAGACTGTAAGTTACTCAATAAGATCACATGAGGCCTCACTGACCTTTGGGTGTGTGTGGTTTATGTTTGTGTGTGTGATTGTGACAGCCTCTTGAGAGTTACAACTCAGTTATATCTGCAGAGTCAATCCATCATGCTCATTACCATATGATTTGGCTTTGATTAGCATTTCTATTAATATGGAAATTCAACATTACCAACACTGAACCCAGACGAGGCAGCCCTTTAGACTGTCTCCTTCACTCACACACAAACGCACCCACCCAAACAGGAAAAGGAAAAATTAAAGGAAACTCTTGACTTCTTCTCAAGGGATTGTTCAGGGGTTTGCAGACTGCTATGCAGACATGATTGCAATGTAAATTTGTTGTGGTATTAAAGTTTTTTTACAGACTTGTATCTTAAATCTTAAATAGTAGGGGAGTTTGTGTGCCATGAATTTGATATAGAGGCAACTAAAGGCTGAATGCTAACTAAGAGTATTTATGGATATTTATACAAGTTATGCATGGATATAGCTTGTGTATGTCATAGGTCTAATATATATATATATATATATATATATATATATATATATATATATGTACAGAAAGAGAGATTTCAGTGTTAGATGTTAAGAAATTCTTGCGATTGAATTCATGCAACACTTTGTACTTTAAGGTTGAGTTGAACAGATGTGACTTGTTTGTATAATTCCTGTGAACTAGTTAGAAATAACTTTATTGATAAAGTAAAGATAAAGCTCCCTGAAGGTATTGCTGAGAGATCCATCCATCCCATTTAACCTAGCCCAATTATTTCTGCTCTCATTTACCTCAGCTTTCCTCTTTTTCATTTCTGAACTCATCGCGGATGCTTCCCCACAGCATTTTAGGCTATTTCTGCCAAATGATCATCGTTTTTTTGTAGGAATTACTAGCTAACACCAAAAACGATTCAAAAAAGGTCAGATTAATACACTTGTGTATTTTGGAAATGTGCATGAACCACTCATGTCTGACACCTAACGTCTAATCTCTTTCACTCTTCACCCCCCTTCCCATCCCCTATCCCCATCTGCCCTTTTCTCCTCTCAGTTAAATGAAACAGCGAAGCAGCTGATGGAGATTGACAAACCCATGCCAGCTAATGCACCAGGTCCCAGCTCTGAGCAAGCCCCCTTGGGTCCCTGCACTCCTGGCCCCTCCCCCAGTGCCTCGCCGTCTAATGGAAATGGCTCCGGTCACAGGAGAGGCGAAGGGAAGAAAAATGCAAAGAAGCGTCACTCTTTCTCTGCACTGTCTGTCAGCCAGAGGGCCGCCCAGCTCAACAACAGGCACAGCATGGAGATCTCCCACCCGGTCCTCATCAGCTCATCTGACCCCAGAGCGGCCGCACGCATTCAGGTATCTCAAACGCTTGGATGTACACAACACAAGAACCAATATAGAGACACCTGCGGAAGAAAATAAAACCTTTTAACTTCAAACTATCAGCAGACTAGAACAGCTGTCTTTAGATGACAGATGGACAGATGGACTATTTTTACTTATAAGATGACGTCTCAGGGCTGTTGGTTGTACCAGATTTTATTTAGGGGCGTTAAAGTAAATCCAATAAATGTTATAATACTGAGGAGTTATGAATACTTTAGAACTGTTTAAAATAAGATAATTCTTTGGCTTCTAAAACTTTAAAAATTTATATTTTTTACTTCAATAAAAAAAATATATAATTGTTATGTTTTATATATTTGTTGATTAGGGAGAAATAATAAACCTACTCAGGTTTGTTCATAGGTTCTATTTCTATAGTACAGCTTTGCGTTTTGTAATGCAGTCCCCTGCCTCCCTCTCTGCCAGTTTCATGCAAATAAAATCATTTTTCACTTTGAAGGCCTTTTGGAGCCATGTTGCTTTTACAGTTATTGCATCTCGCTGCATTCCTCACTCAGTTTAAAGCTGTTTGTAAATAGTTCCCAGGATGTTTCAATGCCTACAGGCACATCTTATACGTAACATTTTAAATCAAACCCCTGGATCTCTGTGTGTTGTTGAATCTTTCTTTTAGGATGCCTCTCCTCCAGGTCCGTCCCCATCCTCAGCGGGGGTACCGCTGCCCCCCAAAGTGGCATCTCTTACCTCGGAGCTACTGGCACATGCCAAGGTGCAGCTCCCTCTCAACATGTGAGTACTTCAGCTTTCCTCTCACTTACTCAGCGAATAAGATGTACCGACAAGATTTCACAAGCGACGTCCTTGTATTGTTAGAAATGTTGGCATTGTTGTGCCCAGAGGTATTGGCCATGTCTCACCACCTCTGCAACCACATTTACTCCTTCACCAGCCAAGTATACAATCCCCTTAAGAGACGAAAAAGTACAGTTCCCTGAACTCCGGGTGGCTCGGATTCTTCACCAAGATGTACCTTTTTTTTAATTAAGACACAAATCAAAATGTTAACTAGGCTGTTCTCTTGTTTCTCTTAAACTATTGCTAACAGACATTTGAAGATCAGATCCAGATCACATCTCCAAACTATGATTTCATTTGTCGAGGGGGAAGGTATTCAGTCTAACTGGACTCTATTTCAGACACTGCTTGGCAGGGCCACCTGCCAAAGAGCATTTTAACTACAGGCAATGAGTCTTTTATTGTTATGTGAAGGAACTTTGGCCCACTCTGCTTTGCAGAATAGTTTTTATCAGCCATTATAAAGAGTTTATGAGCATTATTGCATATTTAGGCCATGCCATTATGTAAGTCTTGACTTTGACTACCCTACTCCAAATCCACACTGACCATGTTTGACTCTTGATATATTGTTTTTCTGTAATGCTCTGATAAATTCATCATTTGTTTCATCAGATTTATTTATTATTATTATTTTTTTTTTTTGCAGTTAATTTTTTTCTCGAAAACTCAAACTTTTGTGTTCTGTTTATTCTGTGGAATTTCTCATAGTCACGCATTATTCTGTGGGTGTCTTTCCCAAAATGGAGTGCAATATGCTGGTGAAGATTCTCAGTCATCCAGATCATAGTCATTCCAAAAAAAGAAAAACTGGACTTTTTTTTTCCAAGTTTGAAGATGTTTTGCTTCCCATCCAGGAAGCTTTTTCAATTCAAAATGTCTGAATTAGCGATGAGTTCCAAGCTTTATAGAGTAGCCCATCAAAGCCAAAGTTCACGGTGTGTTGACCCGAGTAGACACCTGTCAGTGAGCTGTTTTCACTGCCATTAAAAGCCGATTGATCACAGGTTTAAACTGGTTTTTCGGCCAGTGGGAAACAGGTATTTGATTGTTGACTAAACACAGTTGATTTGATTTTACAGGCAGTTGCCTTTTGTCATAAATCCATTTTGAATTATTTCAGATTTTTCTTTTTTGTTGTAATTTGGTTTTCTTTGTTTTGTTCTGCTTTTTCTACCAAACCTTTTAGCTGCACTTAACCTATCATTAATATGGTTGTTGCGAGCTTAGTGAAGTCCTCAGTGGCTAAGCAGTCTGACAGATAGTCTCTAGGGTCTGTCTACTAGACTATTGTCAGTCAGTTGATTCTCCCCAGTTGTGTGTTGCTACAGTAGCACTTACTTAAACATTTTCTTTTTTGAATGTTACATTTTTCTAAAAGCTTTTAAATTATTATTATTGAAGAAGTGAAATCTCTAAGTCTACAATCATCACCACCATCCTATAGATGGGATGTGAGTCAAATCCTGCAGCACTACCAGTTTAACCAATATCACCTTCCCAGTTGTTTAATGGGAAGACCCCACCCCCACCCCCCGGCCACACACACGCACACACACCAAACACGTAACAAGACAAAAAGGTTTTGTCCCACTGATGAGGTCCCGTGTTTTCATCTTGACCTGGCAACTATTCCTGTTGCCAAGGGGAGACGGGAGACAGTCCCCACATCTGTTGCCATGGTTACCAAGAGTTAGCACATATATTGCTTGTTTACTCTGCACTCTTATCCAGTCTGGCACTATGTACTATAAATGTCTCCCAGAGACAAGTTCATGAGCTCATTTATTCATATAAACAGGAATACTTCTTACCCTCTTTCTTATTAAATATTACATTAGTAATATCCATCCTTCGCCATAGATAGATAGATAGATAGATAGATAGATAGATAGATAGATAGATAGATAGATAGATAGATAGATAGATAGATAGATAGATAGAAAAAATAAACTGGTAAACTGGTATTATTGATTGGCAAGCATTCACAGCAAGCCTCTTTATTCAAAATATAGAACCATTCAGTACACCTCAAGTGATCACACAGAGAAACATGACCTGAATGCTGTATTGGTTTGTTATTTTTAAGTGAAGACTGACAGCTTTCACTCCAAGCCCCAGTTGAAGAAAATGACCCTCTACTGTTCTATAAATAGGGAAATCTAAGATGAAACATCAGTCCAAATACAGTTATATTTCATTATTTTTGTCCTCGATATTCAAGAGAGAATGCATTTGATCTTCTATAAAAAAAAAAAAAAAAGAAATTATCACAATGAAAAATAATTGGTGGGAGGTTCAAACCAAAGCGTTTGTCTTTGTGCACTGACAAAGATCCAGTTGCTGCTCAGAATGTCTTTGTGATGCTAACAAAAGATTCATTCAGCAGAGACAGACAATCGTTGCAGTTCAGTTTTCTGTTAGCTTAATTGCTTGACTTTGAACTCTTCAATGAACTACAGATTTTAGGGTACTTGCTAGATTTCTGAAAAGAAATCCTCTGTCAACATCTTGATAATGAATGAATTCCTACGGTTGACAACCATTTCTTGTTAAGTTGTGAAAGACACTGCATTTATTGCCTTTTAAGGGGAAAAGTACTATTTTTGTCCAGATTGAATTTGGCCATTTATATTTTTGGGGGTTTGCTATTTTACAATGTAAGCCTACACATAAAACAATGTCTTATTGTATGATAAATGTTTATAGAATCAGTAATTCAGCTTTAAATGTCTTACAAGTTGCAATATTTAGATTTTTATTATTAGATTAGAAGCAATGCAATACCTCCCAGAGCCTCAGTCTTTTGCCATGGCTAAATAAGAATTCAGTGCTGTCCTAAAATCCATCTTAGAGGACTTAAAGGAATAGTACACCCAAAACATGATTAGCCTTCATTTTCTACTCACCCCCATGCTGAACAAAACTCTGGAGTACTTTTTTGATATCTCAAATGCATCTGGAGATCTGGGAGGCTTCTTGCTGTCTGCTGACATTCAAATAATGGAGGTCTATGGTGCCCGAGACAGAAAGGTCCACAAAAGTCCACAAAAAACGTGTCAATATTCCTCCATACTGCTCGTCCAATGTAATCCAAGTGTCCTGAGTGGGTAGCATCCAGAATTTACTCGAAACGAAGTCATTTAGAACGTTTTAGAGCCTAAACAGTAGTGTATAGGATTTCCTAATAGCGCCCCCATGCGCGCTCACGATTCTACGGAAGCCGGCAGACCAAACCAGAAGAAAGTGCGCATTCAGCGTCTGCTCTGCCGATAATGCAAGCGTAGAAGAAGAAATGTGCTGTTTACCTGTGCAAAGAAAGAAATAACGAAAGAAAAATGTCTGAGGACTTCAGTGTTGAGGAAGAGCATGAGTTCTTTGCCGAGCTGAATGCGCTGGTTTGGTCTGCCGGCTTCCGTAGAATCGTGAGCGCGCATGTGCGCGCTATTAGGAAATCCTATACACTACTGTTTATGCTCTAAAAACATTCTAAATGACTTCGTTTCGAGTAAATTATGGACGCTACCCACTCAGGACACTTGGATTACATTGGACGAGCAGTATGGAGGAATATTGACACGTTTTTATGGACCTTTCTGTCTCGGGCGCCATAGACCTCCATTATTTGAATGTCAGCAGACAGCAAGAAGCCTCCCAGATCTCCAGATGCATTTGAGATATCAAAAAAGTACTCCAGAGTTTTGTTCAGCATGGGGGTGAGTAGAAAATGAAGGCTAATCATGTTTTGGGGGTACTATTCCTTTAAGTAGCAGCCAACAAAGGCTGGACATATATAGTAGATGGTACCAGTGGGACGGAGCCAGGGGTGGGCTTGCTGGGTTGGAACCTGTTCATAAATGCTTGCAAGTCTAGATAAATCTTAAAATATTTTACTCAGCTAAATTGCAGAAAAACTTGTCAAGCTATGCTAAGCTATGTTGAATAGCTGCACCAACCAGCACAGTCTTGCTGTCCTTGTTCTTTTATTCTGAACTTTATTTCAAAAATTTGTAAAACCATATCTTTATGTTAAATATATTCATATATTACGCACGTGGTAAAATATTGATACTCTTTAGGTAAATGGCCTGTACTTATATAGCGCCTTTTTTCAAGTCAGGAGACTTGACCAAAGCACTTTACACTACATTCATTCACCCATTCACTCACACACTGATGGTGGCAAGCTACATTGTAGCCACAGCTGCCCTTGGGCTCACTGACAGAAGCGTCAACCCTTCGATTTTAGGGCAAACTCCAACATCCAACGCCACTGTCGACCTATAAAACTAGGGTAATAATAGGTAAAAATAATAATATTCTATTTTCAAAGCAATTTCTGCCATAGTCTTTTGCATCGCTTAAGTCATTAGGGAAGCAGAACAATGTTGTTTCTTTGTTTTTTGTTTGTTTATACTTAAAAAGTTTTGGTATCATTTTATTTTGTTTGTTTCAAGCGTTTTATTCTGATTGCACTGTCACAAGTACAGAGCAACGAAATGAACTATCTGCATTTAACCCATCCCCTTGGGGAGCAGTGGGCTGCCATTGTCCAGCGCCCGGGGAGCAGTGTGGGGTTAAGGGTCTTTGCTCAGGGCTGTAGAGTGGCAGTCCGTGGGAGTGGGGTTTGAACTCAGAACCTCAGGATTCCCTAACCACTAGTCCGCCACTCCCTTAAATTGGGTTTAAAAACGTAAATTAAATCCACATTTGATGAGTTGCAAGGAACTTGGTCCTGTTATTACTGCAACCTCATTTTGGATTTTGGCTGAAACATTTTTTCTTTTTGACATTATGTATGTTTTTCTTTCATTCATTCTGGTGATACTCCACACCCCTGAAGCTTTATTTTTTGGTCCTAATTCTAAGAATTTCAATACCCATACAGATGCATGATTTAAGATGCCGCTTAGGAGACTCCTTCGTTATCTTAGCTGAATTTCACTTTTCACCTTTCTTCTCCAGATATTTGGCTTTATACGCCTACAAGCCCCAGAAAGCAGACGAGCTGGAGCTAAGGAAAGGGGAGATGTATCGAGTGACAGAGAAGTGTCAGGATGGATGGTTCAAAGGCACCTCACTAAGAACCGCTGCCTCTGGCGTCTTCCCAGGAAACTACGTCACTCCAGTGTCCAGGTTAGCTATACAGCAGTGATATTTGGTCTTTTCACATCAAGATAAAAAGGAAAAACAGATAGATTTGATAATTGAAGACTAACAGTGGGTAGAAATAAAAAAAAAACTTAAAGAAGTTTAGAAAAACGGGTCATTTATACAATTCCTCAGTGTCCTTATATTAGGTTTCTTGTTTCTATTTCACTCCTAATAAAACTACACTACAAACACTGTAAATCTAAATAGGTCAGTTTTTCTAAAATATAAGTAGTGTTTTTTTTCTTGAATTGAGGAGGTAAGTGAAACACTTTGACAATGGAACAAAACAATATACTGTTAAAATAAGAAAAAAATATTGCATTTCAAGTGCATATTATCTATTTATCTTATTTTAAGCATAACAATACTCATTCCATTGGCAAATCCTTTTATTTACCTACTCAAATTAAGGGTAAATACACTTAATTTAAGAAATTTGTACTTATTTCTAGATTGTTTTTGCAGTGTAGATCGTAGATATCAATCTAGCTAACAATTTCTGGTTCAAAATGAACTATTCATTGCCTTATAAAGGTTTTTATGACCCTTAAACATGATGTTGTGTTACAAACACAACTTGATTGTGTTTTACTGTGATTTTATGTGATAGGCCAACACAGAGTAGTACATATTTTTAATTAGAAATAAAATTACTCCATGATTTTTGGTGTTTTAAGCATTTAAAAGTTAAGATTCCGATTTTGCATAGTCAGCTTACTTTGCTCCAATGCCTCTTAATAAAAGATCCATCTGATTAGTTAAAGGAGTCCAGCTGTGCACAATCTAATCTCACTATGAGTACAGCTGTTCTGTGAAAGGCTCTAAGAGAACATTGGTGAATTACACCATAAGGACAACCAAGTAACTCTGTTCAATCATCCAAAAAATGTCCAAATTATAAAACAGATGCATTTCAACAAAGACGTGGTCCTTCTTTTAAACTGACAGGCTAAATCAGGAGATCAAAATCAGAGGAAAAGTAACAACAATCCACAGCTCAGCAGGAAGAATCTTAAAAGGAAACAAAATTATCCTTTTTGGAAGAATGCTAAGAAGCACTTCATTGTTGAGCGAAAGCCATTCTGTTCTCTTTGCCAAAGTCATGAAAAGAATAGAAGAAACATGGCAGAGAAAATGCTTTTGTCAGAGTCTAAAAATATCATTGAGTCCTGAACATACAGTACAGTATGTACATTGCAGCTTTGAGTATTGTACCGATACAATATTTGCATGAATCATACCAGCTTTTATTACGTATTTTACAATGCAGAGTGTTAGAAAGGCTTGAGCAAATAATTTTACTAAAACAGGGACCAAAAGTCAAAAGCAAAAGATATAAAGATATCTGACCCATGCAAAATTAACCAATGAGTTACAGAAACTTGTATCAGAAGCAGACTGTTTCCTTATGAAAATATTAGAGATTTTAGATGTCAGCCAATTAAATCCGATATCAGTTTAATGGCAAATATTGGAATGATATCCAATACTAATATCGGATGGGGACATCTCTAGTGTACATATTTGTGCTGATTCTTAGAATACGTGAGACTACTCACATTTTGAAAAAGAATGAAGAAGATAGCAATAAGGCTGAATTGAAGCTATCACCTTCAATGTCATCACAAATGTTAAAATCCTGCACTATAATAACCTTGTCAGTATTTAACCCCTTGATGCCCATTGTTGCAAATATGCAACAAACCCTTTGTATTACGTACACAGTCAAAATAGTGCGTGCATTCCCACACTGCCAGTTATTACGCTTTCAATATGGACCTAGGAAGATTTGACAAGCTCCTGTTTCATAATCACCTGGTCTATAACCTTGTATGTTATCATTGAACGTTATATTTTTTTGTCATAAATCTGTAATATTCCTACATTTATATTTATTCCTTAAATTATTGGAAAAAAAATTGGCAAAGTGTTAAAGGCAAAAAACTTTACGAAAATATATGGCTGATGAATGGCTTCATCACACGTTAGAATAAAGTCCAGATTTAATGGCAAGACTTATAAAAATAACCGTTCACTGATGCTTTTTAAGAAGCCCGATCAATCAATTTTTTATACGTTTTCTGTTATGACTCTTCACTTTAAATTCCAATAAAAGATACTGGCATTAAAACCTAATATTTAAAAGAAGTTCAATGCTTCTGAATATGTTTGTAAGAAATTTGGGAATTTTCATGCTGGCAGGTTTTTCACAAACATTGTATGAAAAATCCAAGCATGAAGGGTGTTTAGATTTTAGGACACATAATAAATTTAGATTTTAGTGAAATCAAAACTTGAGTATGAAAAAGAAAAAAACAATTTAGTTTGGAAAAAGGAGAAAAAAAGATCATCCAAAGAGACAAAACTGCTACCAAAACAGCAGGTTTACTTCTCAAGTGGGTATGAATGGCTGCTTCACATTCTGTGCTTATGCAATCACAGAGAGACGGAGAGAGAGTGAGAGAGAGGCGAGATGAACGCATAATCAAATGAGAGGCAATTTGTTATTTTTTACGCAAGCATACTCTCTTCTTCTCCTCCTCCCACTCCTCCTTACTACCCCCTCCTTTGTCTGCACTGCAGCTCAGAAATTTCTCTATATGATAATAAGAGGCTTTCAAAAATGCTCACACACTGGAAAAGGCTCAAGAACACATTAAAGTGTATGGCAGTTTAATTTTGTTAAAGGGAAGATGAATGCCTTTGAACTACTAGTAACCATAGTCTTACCCAGGAAAATAATTGCATTTTAGAGCTTCATCTTTATGGTCCCAAACTCCAATAAAAGCATCTGTAGGCAACTTTAGAAACCTTTTGTGCCATGCATGCAGAAGAACCAGAGAAGTGAAGCGTTTTTCTGCGATATCTATGAAGAACCTCAAATCAGATAACCTTTGAATAACTTGGTTGTGTCTTCTGTTAGAAATACACACACAGACACACACAGATTGTCATAACTCTGTATGTGTCTGACAGGAAGTCAATGGGAAGCCATAAGAGTGTGAATACCGCTGCGTCAATAATGTTCAGTTCACTGTTCTGCCATTCAGCACTCTGCAGACAGAAACATGAGCCGCCTGCAGCAGCATATATGATGCACCAGGACACTACATCATGCTGATCCACCAGTCAGACAATAATAGTGACATTACTCACCCTGACAGAGCTTACTAGTACTGTTTGCAGCGTCTGGTCTGCTACCATGAACTAAAAGTACAGTGTTAATATTTCGTGCCGAACAAGCCTGAGATTACCAAACACGTACCACTAGCTCGTGGAAGCAGAATTTGGTGCATAGAGCTACATTTTAATATCACATGTGCATAGCTCTCTTCTAATGTCTTTAATTTTTTTAAGGTTTGCTTTTTTCTTTCAAATAAGCCTGAGTATGCTCAGGCAGCCAGACTCAGATGATTCATTTTTGATGTACTCTTATTTTTTTATTTGTTGGTTAATTTATTTTCTGAACAGACGTCACATCCTTCCAAGAAATATCCTGGCTTTATATTAAAACATCTACGTCTAGCAACAAAAAAAGCCAAAGACTGAGTTTATAGATTAGCATTAACTGGAATGAGAAGAGGTTGTTGAAGCTGGCAGTATGTCTTCATGATACGAAATGGAAAAGAAAAAGAAAACAAAAGATATCCTCTATTCGTTTTAACCCATTTTGTATAAGACTTTTTTTTTTTCACATGTCAAGTAAAGCTCTAATTTAAAAAAAGTAAAAAAAATCTTGGTGTTATTTAAATCCCATATCAATGAAGTTTTTTGGAAACTAGTCCATGCATTTGTTACTGTAAGGCTAGACTATTGTAATTCTTTACTATCAGGAAGTACAAACTGTAGTTAAAAGCCTTCAGCTGATCCAAAATGCTGCAGCCAGAGTTTTGATGAAAATTAAAAAGAGAGATCATATCTCTTCTATCCTGGCTTCTCTTCATTGGCTTCCGATTAAACCCAGAATAGAATTTAAAATCCTCCTTCTCACTTATAAAGCCTTACATGGCCAAGCTCAATCTTATATCAGAGATCTGATTGTTCCTTATGTTCCTAAAAGAACACTTTTTTTCTAAGTTTGCAGGTTTACTAGTGTTTCCTAGAATTTTTAAAAGTAGAATGGGAGGCAGATCTTTTAGTTATCAGCTTCATATAATGTGGAACCAACTAGCAGTTTTAGTCCGTGAGGCAGACACTCTGTCTACTTTTAAGACTACACTTAAAACTTTCCTTTTGATAAAGCTTATAGTTAGAGATGGATCAGGTTTTCCTGAGCTGGTTCTGCTGGAGGTGTGTTGCTGTTAAAAGGGAGTTTTTCCTTTCCACTGTCACATGTGTTGTGAATTGGAGCTATATAAATAAACGGAATAGAATTGAATGAATGACATACAATTTATCAGAATCAGAATTTAAAAAATTGCGAGTGATGATCCATTTTTTCATCTCTGTATGTTTGTACTCAAATAACTCCCTGTTATTCTTTTCCTGTTAAGCAAACTTAAAAACTTCAACAGAAGCTGTCTACACCTCTGCAATACCTGCCCATACATTTAGTATTAATATGTTAAAATTTTAGATAAACTTTTCCTGAATCCTCTACCCTCATGTTGCACTCACCACTTTGTTATTTTAGTTTTGCATAGATGGATACTGTAATGAAGATGTGATATACATAATGCATTTGTAGTATCATGCTACACCACTGATACATCTCTCCACAGACTGCTGTAGGTGGGAACATGATGGAGTTAAAAGCAATAGAGGATTTAAAGATGACTGTTGTCAACTCTGCTGTAGCAGAGTATAAATGTCTGTAAAATTATCTAAAAGCTTCTACACCCATCCTCTGTAACAAGCTTTTCTCCGGGTAATGCTCTTTATTATCCATAAAGGAAGCCATACCCATTGTTGTGAATTGAGAGAAGCTGCAACAAAGTTCAATTATTTAATCAATGCTTAAAAGATCTGTGGATTGTACTTTTAAAATTGTTTTAAGAACTTTTATTATCTATTAACACCTTTAGCACTATTAGCATGTCTAATTCCTCTTCATTTTATGCCTGGATTGCATAATGTTTACATTAAATCCTAGGCAGGCAACTACACAGGTAAAGTTCAAAAGTTCAAAAGCTAAAATAAAGCGACTTTTTTATTCCTCATAGCCTTCCTGTGTTTTTGCTGAAGCTCCTTTTTCGTTCCATAATTTTCACCATAGTTACCATTATTTTAACATTTAAAATTGCACAGAATTATACATGTTTAAATTGTACTTTCTCCTTTTTAACATAAAACTATCTCCTAAAAAGACTGCTGCATATTGGCAGTGGGATTTTAGAACAGGCTTTGTTCTGATGTTTTATTCAGCTACATTTTTTGTTGAAAAAAATATTATAATTGTCCATTTTCAATTCTGCCATTTCAGGTGTTAATTTAAATATGTGGGACTGTAGTTACTATTTCCATTATGGTGTCTAAGTTAAGCCAAAGTTAATTTTGAAGTTTCAATGCTGTTTATCTTATCTGTGTTTTCATTTGGTGTGTTGTTGGAGTGAAAAGGTTTTTTATACGATGATCAAAAACCACAACAGGAACAAAAATCAACTGATCTGTCTCTCTGCTGTTCAAAGGGCTCCGTTTGGACTTTTGTCTCCTCGAGGTTCAAGTTTGTCCAGTCCAGTGGGGGGAAGTGGGTGCAGTCAAGCGGCGGGTAAAATCTCAGACCCGTCTTCCCCGGGATCTCCAGGTCCCTCTTCATCTCGTCCCTCCACTCCCCTTGTGACCTCAGCAAACTGCGTCAACAGCATCAGCCCCGCTTCCTCTCCCCAAACGGCCGCCGCCCAGCTGAAGAACTGCCTGCGCTCCAGCCAGCATGTGGCCAACCAGGCCCGCACCTCAATGCAGCTGGGTAAGCAGACAGTTGCACACAGTAGGTTCATTTTTGAGTTATTAAAGCACCAAATTTTAGTCAGACCTTGTAAAATAATAGAATAAATTGATTTATTTGATATATTCTGATACTTCAAGGGAATAGATATGAACACTTTTTATTTATTAACTGAACAATAACGAACCTGCAGGTCTGAAGTATATTTAAATTGTTTTATAGACAAAGGGACTCTTGCACCTGAAAAATTAATTAACAATAGGATTAAAAGACATTACTTCAAAAGTGTCCTTTTAATGTTTTGGTGCTGTTATAGCTCAGGCTACTGACTACAAGCAGCAGAGTCCTTATCATCTGGGACCTTGCAGCATTTTAGCCCTTTAGTTCTTGATTAGAAAATAATGGAATATCGAACCGTCATTAATTCAGGTATCCACTACAGGAGCCACAGATCTGCGGCTCTTTTTAACGTGCAGTTTCTCTATCACACCTTAGAATGTGCATTTATCTTTTTTTCCCCCTTTTTATGTTTGCCATTTTTACTGTATTCAAACACAATGATGTATCGTGTAACACTTACAAAGGCTGAATGTGCAAACCACAGACTCCATTTATTCCGGTGTAATTAAGATTGAACTTCTACTAATGAGGAACATGGTCAAACTATGAATCTAATTAATGTATGAACTCTTGCTGGAACAAAGAAAAGGCACTTTATCATTGACTTTGACTCCTTATGAACTGAGGTTAAAATGTACCTCCTATATATGTATAATCATAAAAAGAACTATTTAATTACCATAGCTGACATATTTCTGTCAAAATTATTCTTTAGACAAAAATATGTGCAGTCTTTAACTTCAAACAAAATAGTATATAGTAATCTGTATAAGTGTGATTGTAAATGTTTTCCTCAGACAGATGGATGTAGTTTGGCAGGATGGATATTTGATGTTACTCTGTCTGAGTAGGATTAAAAACACTTTAAAGAAATGAAAGCTAGTTTCCGAAGTTTAGGCAGTAATTTTTACAAAGGAATGAATTGATTGGAGCTGATATTAATGTTGCTTCTATGCCCAATAACTGATATTATTAACAGATATAAATATTTATTTCCATTTTAACACAATTTAAAAATCATTGCACTGTTTTTTATTGTGCAGTTTACATATAAGTATCTAAAATGGCACAAACAGAAGTAAAAAACAGAAACACTGAAGCAAAAAAAGTTCCATTTATGAAATAAAAGTCGGTGATTCATGGGATGACGTTAAAATCACAGCTAGATTTAGCTGTAAACAGCTCTATTTACCACTGGCACCTCCTCACAACACCTGCATCAGTCAAAGTATTGCAAACCAGGCTCAGAAACTACTTTATTTTAACCCCTTATTTGCCCTCATCTTCCTGTATTAGCAGTCTGACATAAATTTCCTGTATTATTATATTATAAAACTTAAAAACAAAATTAATCTGCCTAAAACGGAACCGTTGATAGCAACATAATTCAAAATCTGATCACCTTATTGTAGTTTCCAATTGGTTGAAAAGTGTTTATTTTAGATTTCTTGTTCACATGTCCTAAAACGGAGGTCTTCAACAGGGGGTCCGTGATCCCTAGTGGGGTCCATGGAGGTACTGCATGGGGGTCACGAAAGTTTTGATTGATTTAATTTTTTTTTTATATTCCCCCCTGCAATTTTTTCCACTAATTGAAATGTCTTTAAATCCACATTAACATGAATTCAACACACTGTAGTAAACAGATAAATGGAGGCAGAAGATGTCTTTCAGTCATCAATGAGCACATTTAGCAACACACAGGAGCTCTTTTAAGCCGAGCACCGTTTGATTCACAACACCTGTCTCATCAACCAGGAATCAGAATCAGAAATACAGAAATTACTTTTGTTGCATGAATCCATATATAATAGAGTGACTATAGGTCCAGGTTGATATAACATAATTTCATACAATATATATAATTAGGGGATCCATCTCGCCATCAGTTTGGGGGTCCTTGGCCTGAAAAGTGTTGAAGACCCCTGTCCTAAAATAAAATGGATTCTGGAGCTTGAGTAGGGTAGTTGGATGGCTTGCAAATGTCATAAATTTCCTGTATTTCCAAATCCACAACTTGATAGGTATGCGCATCATTTAATGAATTACGATATTTTTTTCAAAGACAATAAAATAACATTGAAGCTGGAAAAGTCTCCCTTGACCATTTCTACAATGAATATTCTCTTATTAGTTGCTGTTTAGTTTTTTATAAACATGTTACAATATTTAAGTTCAGTCAGTTGTCTGCTGACACTCTGTGTTAAAGGAATAGTACACCCAAAACATGATTAGCCTTCATTTTCTACTCACTCCCATGCTGAACAACAC